>NC_051085.1:42506541-42584041 GCF_004664715.2 Peromyscus leucopus
TTAAGCCATCTCTCCAGTCCCTTGGGCACTGATCAATTTTAAAAATAAATGTTTGAGTTCTTCAAGTAGCATTTTATCCATTCCAGTATTCTTTGGGGGTTGGGGGCAGTGGGAGCAGAGTCTCCCTGGCTGGGACTGGTTATGTAGACCAGTCTAGCCTGGAACTCAGAGAGACCGTCCTGCCTCTGCCTACCAAGTGTTGGGATTAAAGTCAGGCACCACCTTGCCCAGACATTTACCAAATCTTTGACCCCAGTGGGTGAAGAGTTAAGAAGCATGTAAAGGCATCTCCTTGCCTTCGTTTACATGAGCCTTGTGTCTTGGGGTGTAACTTGTGCCTCTGTTGGCTTGACTACCTTAGGGTTTTTTATTCTGGGGTCATCTTAGTGAGCTGCCAATCCTGAGGACTCAGTCAGTGCCTTAGCATCCCACTCGGGGAGGAGAAGGTCAATGCTTTGGCTGAGGCTGCTGCCTCCCCTCCCCACAGGAAGCTGGAGCTGTTTATCTTGGCTTCCTTCTCCCTGCATCCTCGCCCTTCTGTCCCCCCTCACGGTCATTTGTCCCATGGTCCCCTCGGTGGGTTTCCAATGCTCCTCCTTTGTCTCTTTCTTTGAAATAGTGTCTGTTTTTCTTTGACTCTTCTCCTTCTCTGCGTCACTCAGTTTCTAATCTGCCGTCTTCACTGGAAATCCCTAAAGCTTGTATTATTATTATTATTATTATTATTATTATTATTATTATATTATTTTTACCACTTTCCAAAGTAACTAAGAAACGAGTGTGTCAGTTACCTCATTGAGCTTCTTCTAGAGAGTGCATCCACTTTCTAGGGCTGCGGCGACATAATACCACAAACGGGGCTCCGTAAACAACAGAAATCAATTTCCTTACAATCCTGGAGGTTACCAGGCCAAGACCAAGCTATCTTCAGGACTGGTCTCTCTCCTTGGTTTGTGGCTGGCCTCCTTCCCCCTGCACCGTCATGGATTCTCGCTTCTGCACTTGTGTGTCCTCTTTGCTTCTCCTGTGGAAGTAACCGCACTGGATTCAGGATGCTGAGTGGTTTATAGACAGCCAGTGTTCTATCCTCCTTCCCCAAGAGCCTGCTGACCAGATCAACCTAGAATGGAGTCTGTATCAGTTACTCTTCTTAGAGCTGTGACAAAATGCCAGACAAAAGGCAACTCGAAGGGTTTATTCTGGCTCATGTCAGAAACGGTGTGGTGCCAGGAGCAGGGGACAGCTGGTTGGGCTGCACCCACGAGAGGAGGGATGCCACCGCTCACGTATTTCTCCTTTGTATTCAACATAGGACTCCACTCCCTCACATGGTGCCGGCCACATTCAGAGCAGGGGTCTCCTTGCTTAGTTCAATCTTTCTGGAAAACCCCTCATGAATATATCCTGGAGTGTGTTTCCATAGTGATTCTAACTGCAGTCAAACTGATGATAATGATTAAACTGTGCAGAGTCACTCTTGAAAAGTAGTGTATGTTCAAACGGAACTTTACCATGGACCAGTTTTTCCTAAAAACCGAGGGAATCCAACCAACCTGAGTCAATAGAATGAGGAAGTTGCCCTGCTGTGATCCTTACAAGGAAGGCTGCCTCTGGAAACCTGGGTTAACCAATCAACATTTCTTCCTATTGTGTTTCCTTCTTCTCCCCATACAAACTCCACTGTCCTGCCATGGCCCAGTGGATGTTCTCACTCCAGTTTGTAGACTAAAGGCTGCCCCCATTCATAAATTGGGAAGAAAGCCCAATTAGATCTTTAATGAAAATTGTTGTAATTCTGTCTTTGGACAGAGTTCACCCCGCTGTAGTTCAATTATTTCCTTAGAGACCTAATCTCTGGAGCTAGGGGTGCAGCCCAGTCAGTAGCGTGCTTGCCTAGCACCCACAAAACCCTAGGTTTGAACTCCAGCACTGCACAAACCAAGTTTGACGTCGCTTGCCTGTAATCCCAGAATTTGGAAGGTAGAGACAGGAGAATTAGGAATTCACGTTCATTCTCATATTCGTGGGAAGTTTGAGGCCACCCTGACTTATATGTAACCTTATCCCAAAACAAAACCAAAATCCTAGAAAGCACCATTATCTTTGTTGGTTTTTAAATACGTGGCTCTGGTTACTGGCGCTGTGACCACGCAAGGAAAGGTCAGAGGCACTACAAACCCAGTATCAGAGCTTTATTGGGGGGGGGGGTGGAGACAGAAGAGAGCATCCAGGCTTGGGAAGAGGCACTTGCAGAAAGAGAGAGTGGGGGATGGGGGAGAGAGCAGAAAAGAAAGGAGGAGTGGGGGGAGGGGGGGGGGGGCAGAAAGAGGAGAAGGGGATCTGTAGCCAGTGCTAGTGTTCCAGAGCAATAAAAAAATTTAAAAAAAAAAAAAAAAAGGATTCCCCTGCACATGCGCAGGTGGGTTTATGGAGCAGCACATTGATGACTGACCCCTTACTCGGCTACTGAACTGCGTATGTGTGGTCATACAGCTGGAGTGGCAGAATCCTAACAATCTTCCTGTGTAGTCATGTTGGGTCTTTGTGGACATTTGAATGTAATTGGCTCCTATACTCTGATAGGGAGTGGCACTCTTAGGAGGTATGGCTTTGTTGGAGTGGGTATGGCCTTGTTGGAGAAAGTGTGTCACTGTGGGGGCAGGTTTTGAGGTTTCCTGTGCTCAGGATATCACCCAGTGTCTCAGTCGACTTCCTGCTCCTGCAAGATGTAGGACTTTCAGCTAATACTCCAGCACCGCATCTGCCTGCACACTGCCATGCTCCCTGTCATGATGATAATGGACTGAACCTCTGAAACTGTGAGTGAGCCACCCCAACTAAATGTTTTCTTTATCTTAAGAGTTGCTGTGGTCATGGTGTCTATTCACAGCAACAGCAATCCCAAGACAGTCTTCAACACACTTTCACACCATAATATAGATCTTGTAACATAATTTGGTTCAGTATTATTGAGAACAACAAAGCCAAAAGCCCACCCGAGCATGGTGATTATTATGCTTGACTCTAAACTGTCCTCACAGGCTCATATTTGAAACTCGTTCCTTGACTGGGGACACTATTTTGGAGGCTATGGAACCTTTAGGAAGTGGTGTCTTGCTGGTAGAATTAAGTCACAGGGGTGGGGTGGACCTTTGAAGGTTACACCCACTTGTTCTAGTTTGTGCTATTGCTGTGATAAGACACTCTAACCAAAAGCAACTGAGAGAGGGAAGGGTTTATTGGGTTTATACTTCCAGGTCACAGTTCATCCTTGAGGGGAGTCAGGGTAGGAACTCAAGCAGGAATTTGAAGGCAACCCTGTTCGTCAGTCTATGCAGCATTACCTCTGATCAAGAGACTCACTCATAGGCAAGGACCTACAACAGACACAATGGAGGAAAGAATGATGTTTGATGGTTTATGCAGGCTCATGTTTGGTGAGTGTGCTTAGCTAGCTTTCTTATACAGCCTGGTATAGCAGGCTTTCTTGGACTGCCAGCCCCCAAATCACTGATATGTAGACTTATTATTAATTATGAATGCTCGGCCTTAGCTTAGGCTCGTTCCTAGCTACTTTTTTAAACTTAAATTAACCCATTTCTATTCATCTATGTCCTTCCCTGAGGCTTGTTCATCTATGTACTGTCCATCCTGCTTTCCTGCTTCCTCCATACCTGGCTGCCTGACCCTGGGCTGGCTGGCTGGCTGGCTCCTCTTTTCTCTCTTCCCTCCCACCCCACCTATCACTCCTCTGCCTAGCTATTGACTGTTCAGCTTTTTATTAGACCAATCAGGTGCCTTAGGCAGGCAAGGTCAAACAGCAAGACATCTTTACATAGTTAAACAAATGCAGCATAAACAAATGCAACACATCTTTACATAGTTAAACAAATATTCTATTCCACAACAGCCTGGGACCATCTGACCAGGGAATAGTGCCACTCACATGCTTGCCAGGTTGGGGACAACCTGTAGGAGTCAATCATGGGTCATCAGATTTTGTGGGAAGCACATTTACCGGCTAAGCCATCTCACCAGCCTGATTTTGTCTCCCCCCTCCCCCCAAAGGAAGATTGGGCATCCTATCAGTTCTGAAGAATCTGGGTAAGAAGGGAGAGAGGAAGACACTTAAGTAAGGCCAGGGGAAATGGCCCTGTTCTGATATCTGGAGGAGGGGTCAAGTGTCAGCCAGGGCAGGGGAGGGGAAAGAACTCTTGAGTATGAAGGAAAATGAAATCAAGACTCCAAGGAATGGGAGTGGCCCTGGTTTGGGTGTTTGGTTTGGTTTTGAATTTTTGAATTTTTTGAGGTAGGGTCTCTACACAGCTCAGGCTGGCCTTGAACTCATCATTCTTCTTTGGCTTCCCAAGTGTTGGAATTGTAGACAAGCCTCTGGCTAAGAGTGGAGAGGCACTTAACACATTGCCCAATTTGCTCAATACCCTGAATGACTACGAAGAGAACATGGAACAAGAGACCATGTGTAGCTGGTATGGAGCCAAAGTGAATCCAGTGGGACTCAGTCATGAGAGATTTCAGAGAACCAGGTAAAGGTCAAGGACAGAAAGAGAAGGTTTTGCTAGGGCTTTGTTGTTGTGTTGTTGTGTTGTTTTGTTTTGTTTTTCGAGACAGGGTTTCTCTATGTAACAGCCTTGACTGTCCTGGAACTTACTACTCTGTAGACCAGGCTGGACTCAAACTTACAGAGATCCACTGCCTCTGCCTCCTGAGTGCTGGGATTAAAGGTGTGCACCACCATGCTGGGCCTGATCTTGCTCTTATGTGTAGGAAAAATTGACTGAATGGAGAAAGGTCACGCTCTTGTGTGGAGAACTGCCCATTGTGATCCAATTCATGGATAGCCCTGTTAAAATTCCATCTCAGGTCCCAAAGGAAGTTATGTAGAACTTAATCTTTTCTCAGAAAGAGCAGCCTTGGGCTGGGGATGCAGCTCAGTTGCCAGAGCACTTGCCTAACATGCATGAAGCCCTGGGTTTAATCCTCAGCACTACAGAAACTGGACACGGTGATGCCCACTGCAACCCCAACGCTCAGGATGCACAAGGAAGAGGTGTAGAAGTTCTACTCATCCTAGAGTGAGTTCAAGAGCAGCCTGGGCTACAGGAGATCCTGTCTCAAAAAAAAGAAAGGAAGAAACTGTGAATGACAGTTCACAGCTTTAATCCCAGCTCGCAGGAGGCAGAGGCCACAGATTTCTGTGACTTTAGGTCTAGACTACATAGCATGTTTGAAGTCAACCAGGACAACATAGTGAGACCCTGACTTGAAAAAGAGTCTAGAATTAGGGGATTAGGGAAATAATTACAACATTTAAAACGTTATAAAGCTAGAAGAATTTATACCATACGCAGTCTGTAATGCTCTAACAGTTTTCTAATACCACATTGTTAAATTTTATAATATAAAGCAGTGTGATGATAGTGTTCAACTAGACAGATCAAAAGAACATAAGTCTAGTGACAAACATATTAAAAATTAAATGTATGATAAAAAGTCATCATAAAAATCAAAGGGAAAGAAATAAAAACAGAATGTTCTTTGAAAATAACAAATAAGTCATCTGGAGAGATAAATCTTATCAGCTCTTCACTACAAACCTGCAACTCAATAAATTCCAGATGATCTCTATTTTTAAATATAACAAAGGATAAAATAGAATCGAATACATAGTAAACATTTGGATAGAAAAATGATGTTTTCACTAAGAAACAGCTGAAGAGATTTTAATAGCTATGATGTCAATTTTCTCTAGTAAAAAAACAAAAATAAAACAGAAACATTAAAAAAAAAAAGCTAAGAACAGTATGACACAAAGCTGATCTTGCCTTTGCATGTTTTTGTTCAGTTTTGGGATACGTTTGTGGTGTAGTGTATGTGCAGGTGTGTGGGTGGGTTCATGCATCTGTGCGTATGCATTCAGAGGCCACAGGAGGACGTCCAGTGTCTTCCTCTACCACTCTGTACCATGTATTTTAAGACAGGACTTTTCACTGAACCCAAGGCTCATTGTTTCAACTATGAGCTCCTGAGATCGCTCTGTCTATATGCCTCCCCTTCTCCCAGCACTGGGGTCACAGACTCCCACAGCCATGCTTTTGTTGTTATTGTTTTTGTGTTTCGAGACAGGGTTTCTCTGTGTAACAGCCCTGGCTGTCCTGGAACTCACTATATAAACCAGCCTGGCCTCAGACTCACAGAGATCTGCCTGCCTCTGTCTTCTGAGTGCTGAGATTAAAGGCGTGTGCCACCACCGCCCGGCTCACACTCTACTTTTATGTAGATGCTGGGATTTGAACTCAAGTCCTTTGGAAGAACAGCAAGTGCTCTTAACTGCTGAACCATCTCTCCAGAAGCCCCTGTTTTTATTCTTTGAGAATAAATCTCGTGTAGCCCAGGCTTGCCCCAAACATAACTTTGAACTCCTGATCCTCCTGCCTCTGCTTCCCAAATTCTAAGATTAAAGGTATGTGCCACTAGACCTCAATTAAAGTTAAGTTCATTAAGAAGGTTAGAATAATTGCAAGGTCATCCTCCTAAAATACATAGGTAATCTGGCAAATAAGATTAGTGACCACCTCCATGGAAAAATGAATGAACAAAAAGCAGGCAGAGTTACAGACATAAACACTGTCATTCCAGTCAATAAACCTCAAAACAAATTCTCACACAATTCCAACTAGCCTAAAAATAAAATAATATTATTAGATATCTATCCTAAAAATAAAATGATGGTAAACTGTGAAAAGTCTTGCTTTGCTAAAGCCTTTAAGGCAGTATAATTTAGCAAAAATCTAAACTGTAAATGGATACACAAATTAATCCCCAGTGAAAGACTGGTTAAATAAACTGAAAAAAACGTCAACTCAATGACAGATTGTGATTTCCTTTTTTTTTTTTTTTTTTTTTTGTGTGTGTGTGTGTGTGTGTGTGTGTGTGTGTGTGTGTGTGTACCACGTGCACGGCTGTTTCTCTAAGAGACCAAAGAGGGGGTTCAGATCTTTTGGAACTAGAATTACAGTTAGTTGTTAACCTTCATGTGGGTGCTGGGGATCAAACCTGGGTCCTCAAAAGAACAGCAGGTGCTCTTAACCACTGAGCCATCTCTCCAGCTCATTTAACTTTTTACATAAAACTATGTAATTTGATATTGAGCAGAGGCCCAGTCAGACATATTCCCATGCTGGGGATGTTATTCAGTGATTGAGCACTTAACCAGCATGTGGAGGACCACCTGTAGAATCTCAAAAATAAAATCAAGGCCGGGTGGTGGTGGCGCACGCCTTTAATCCCAGTACTCGGGAGGCAGAGCCAGGCGTATCTCTGTGAGTTCGAGGCCAGCCTGGTTTACAGAGTGAGATCCAGGAAAGGCGCAAAGCTACACAGAGAAACTCTGTCTCGAAAAACCAAAAAGAAAAAAGAAAATAAAAAAAATAAATAAAATCAAAAGAAAAACACAGAGCATTACCTCTGACATATTTGGAATGCTGGGCTCCATACGTGTTCCGCAGGAAGAAGCATGCACACAGTACAACTTCTCACCATCTGAAACAAAACCTACATAGGGAGAAATGAAGACGTGCATGGGAATAAGTTGTTCTTAGTGGTGCAGACATGTGATCTCACTACTCAGCTGAAGAAGGAGGGTCACAAATTCAAGGTCCACATGGGCTGCAGAAAGTGTCTTAATGTCTCAAAACAAAAAGTTAAAAAAGGGCCAGGATGCAAACCACACAAAGATGCAACAAAGAGAACTACAGACCAATCTCCCTCATGAACATTGATGCAAAAATACTCAACAAAATATTGGCAAACCGAATCCAAGAATACATCAAAACAATCATCCATCACGACCAAGTAGGATTCATCCCAGGGATGCAAGGATGGTTCAACATACGAAAATCAGTCAATGTAATACACCATATAAGCAAACTGAAAGAAAAAAACCACATGATCATCTCCTTAGATGCTGAAAAAGCCTTTGACAAAATCCAACACCCCTTCATGATAAAGGTCTTAGAAAGATCAGGAATACAAGGAACATTTCTAAACATAATAAAAGCAATTTATAGCAAGCCAACAGCAAACATCAAATTAAATGGAGAGAAACTCAAAGCGATACCACTAAATTCAGGAACAAGACAAGGCTGTCCACTCTCCCCATATTTATTCAATATAGTACTAGAAGTTCTAGCTAGAGCAATAAGACAACAAAAGGAGATCAAAGGGATACAAATTGGCAAGGAAGAAGTCAAACTTTCACTATTTGCAGATGATATGATAGTATACATAAGTGACCCCAAAAACTCTACCAGGGAACTCCTACAGCTGATAAACTCCTTCAGTAAAGTGGCAGGATACAAGATCAACTCAAAAAAATCAGTAGCCCTCCTATACACAAATGATAAAGGGGCTGAGAAAGAAGTCAGAGAAACATCACCCTTTACAATAGCCACAAATAATATAAAATACCTTGGGATAACACTAACTAAACAAGTGAAAGACCTTTTGATAAGAACTTTAAATCTCTAAAGAAAGAAACTGAAGAAGATATCAGAAAATGGAAGGATCTTCCATGCTCATGGATAGGTAGGATTAACATAGTAAAAATGGCAATCTTACCAAAAGCAATCTACAGATTCAATGCAATCCCCATCAAAATCCCAACACAATTCTTCACAGACATGGAAAGAAAAATACTCAACTTTATATGGAAAAACAAAAGACCCAGGATAGCTAAAAGAATCCTATACGATAAAGCAACCCTTGGAGGCATCACCATCCCTGACCTCAAACTCTACTATAGAGCTATAGTAATAAAAACAGCTTGGTACTGGTATAAAAACCGACATACGGACCAATGGAATCGAATTGAAGACCCTGACATTAATCCATGCACATATGAACACCTGGTTTTTGACAAAGGAGCCAAAACTATACAATGGAAAAAAGAAAGTATCTTCAACAAATGGTGCTGGCATAACTGGAACTCAATATGTAAAAGATTACAAATAGATCCATATCTGTCACCATGCACAAAACTCAAGTCCAAGTGGATCAAAGACCTAAACATAAATCCAGTTACACTAAACTTAATAGAAAAGAAAATAGGAAGCACTCTTGAATGCATTGGCACCGGAGACCATTTCCTAAATAAAACACCAACAGCACAGACCCTGAGCACAACAATTAATAAATGGGACCTCTTGAAACTGAGAAGCTTTTGCAGGGCAAAAGACACAGTCAATAAGACAAAAAGACAGCCAGCCAACAGAATGGGAAAAGATCTTCACCAACCCCACATCTGACAGAGGATTGATCTTCACAATATATAAAGAACTCAAGAAACTAGACATCAAAGCACTGAACAGTCCAATTAAAAAATGGGCTAAAGAGCTAAACAGAGAATTCACAAAACAAGAACTACAAATGGCTGAAAGACATTTAAAGAAATGCTCAACATCCTTAATCATCAGAGAAATGCAAATCAAAACGACTCTGAGATACCACCTTACACCTGTTAGAATGGCTACGATCAAAAACACCAATGACAACCAATGTTGGAGAGGATGTGGAGCAAAGGGAACACTCCTCCACTGTTGGTGGGAATGCAAACTTGTACAACCACTGTGGAAATCAGTATGGCAGTTTCTCAGAAAATTAGGAATCGAACTACCTCAAGACCCAGCCATCCCACTCTTGGGCATATACCCAAGAAATGCTGATTCATACCATAAAGATACATGCTCAGCTATGTTCATAGCAGCACTATTTGTAATAGCCAGAACCTGGAAACAACCTAGATGCCCATCAACGGAAGAATGGATGAAAAAAATGTGGTACATACACACAATCGAGTACTACTCAGCAGAGAAAAACAATGAAAGCATGAAATTTGCAGGCAAATGGATGGAACTAGAAAAAATCATCTTGAGTGAGGTAACCCAAACCCAGAAAGACAGTCATGGTATGTACTCACTCATAGGTGGATTCTAGATATAAAATAAAGAACAATCAGACCACAACCCATAGAACCATAGAGACTATATATATAGCATGGAGGTCCCTAGGACGACTGTGGCTTATAATAAATTTCAGTTTTACTCAATTATTGAAAAAAAATAGCCAAATGAATGGAAACACATGAACTATGAACCAAAGGTTGAGGGGCCCCCAGCTGGATCAGGCCCTCTGAATAGGTGAGACAGTTGATTGGCTTGATCAGTTTGGGAGGCAACTAGGCAGTGGGACCAAGTCCTGTGCTCATTGCATGAGTTGGCTGTTTGAAACCTGGAGCTTATGCAGGGACACTTAGCTCAGTCTGGGAGGAAGGGACTGGACCTGCCTGGACTGAGTCTACCAGGTTGATCGCAGTCCTCGGGGAGGACTTGTCCTGGAGGAGGTGGGAATGGGGGGTGGGCTTGGGTAAGGGGAGGGTGTGGGAGGGGGGAGAATAGGGGAACCCATGGCTGATATGTAGAACTGAATTGTATTGTTATATATATATATATATAAAGGGCTGGGATGTAGCTCAGGTTGGACTGCTTGCCTATCATGTACAAGGCTTGGGTTCCATTCTCAGAACTGAAATAAAAGTAAACTTATATGTGGAGTGTATGTATATACACAGATATGAATGTATGTACATATATCTGTAGCTTAGAAACTATACTCTCTCCATTATGTGTATTTTCTTTCTGTTTTTGAAAAAAAAAAATGAAGAGGCCGTGTCCCAGATATTTCATGGAAACATACTGACACTGTTTGTCAAGCTTTATATTTAACTGGGTATCTTCTATTTTTATTTGCTAAATCTAGAAACCCTGCGCAGTATCAGATTTGATAGCCCTATAATTAATGTTTTCTACTTTTTAACGGACCACTTTTCTTGGGGAACACTTAACTGTAAATACATGGCTCTTTTTTCCATTCTGAAATATATTGGTGGGGTATGTAAAATATATGTATACATACATACATATATATGTATGTATATATATATATATATATATATATATATATATATATGGCACAAAGAGAAAAACCATCTCAAATCCCACTACCACAGAAATCTATCATTTCCAATTTATGTAGGACACTATGCATACATATGCAATTACACATTTCTATATCATTTATGTGCACTTGTAATCACACCATGTAGTCTCTCCTATAGCCTTCATTTTAGGTTTTCTTTTTTTAAACATTTTTATTTGTGTGTGTGTGTGTGTGTGTGTGTGTGTGTGACAGATGTCAGGTCGGGGCTCTGGGTCCCCTGGAGCTGGAGTCACAGGCAATCATGAGCCATCTGATGTGGCCCTCTGATCTGAACTCAGGTCCTCCAGAGGAACAGAAAGCATTCTTGACCACTAAGCCATCTCTCCGGAGAGACTGATTACTTTTTTCAAACAATGTGTTTATTTACATTTTATGTGTATGGTTGGTTTTTTTTTTCATAAATGTCAATGTGTATGCACCATGTGAGTGTGGTGTCCACTCAGACTAGAAGAGTTGATCATATAGATCCCTTGGAAATCAAGTTATAGATACTGGTTACCTTCCATGTAGGTTCTGGGGATTGAACCTAGGTCCTCCAAAAATGTCTACTGCTCTTAACCACTAAGCCAGCTCCTGTTTATGTTTTTTCCTGACTAACAATTTTACTGCCTATTCAAAAAGATCTAACTTTGACTTTTTTTTTAAAAAAAATCTAATTTACTTATGGTTCCCAAGTGTACCAGACTTGGGCTACATATAGAGATAATGAACTACTGGTTTGTTAATTTTTTTAATTACATAATGCAAGGGGCCCTTGCTTAACACAGCAAGTCCAGAACCTGTCATCTGAGCCTTTGAGGAATCTTGCAAAAATGATACCCAGTTTTATGAAAATGGTGCTGTAGCTAGAGTTTTCCTGCCTTGCCCACAGTCAGGACAAATCTTTGTCACCCGCCAGTCCCACAAGTAAACACAGATACTTATATTGCTTACAAACTGTATGGCCGTGGCAGTCTTCTTGCTAACTGTTCTTATAGCTTAAATTAATCCATTTCCATAAATCTATACCTTGCCACGTGGCATCTATACCTTACCGGCATCTTCACATGCTGCTTGTCCTGGCGGCAGCTGGCAGTGACTCTCTCTGCCTTCCTGTTCTCTCAATTCTCCTCTTAGTCCCGCCTATACTTCCTACCTGGCCACTGGCCAACCAGTGTTTTATTTATTGACCAATCAGAGTACATACAGACCATCCCACAGCATGGTACATGCCAGCTGGTGTTTACTCCACTGTGGTTATTTTATCTCGATTTACTTTGTGCAAGACACTTACTAGGGCCTGAAGACAGATGGCTTGTGGGGTTAGGAGTACTTCCTGTTCTTTCAGAGGACCAGGGTTTGATTCCCAGTGGCTTCACAACTGTTACTCAGTCCCAGAGGATCTGGTCCCTCTTCTGACCTCTGTGGGCACCAGGCACGCGTGTGATGCACAGACACACATGTTTGCAAAACATTCTTGTGCATACAATAAGTAATCTTAAAAAAGAAGAAGAAGGAACTTACTAAATAGGCATAAGACTGTAAGCCCATGAAGGAGGGGCTTCGGGAAGGCAGCTGCCCACCCAATGCAATCTTTACAGCAGAGCCAAGCCTTCATTTAGCCGCTACTGTGTTTTAGTTACTTTTTCTATCACTGTGACAAAACACCATGACCAAAAGCAACCTGGGGAGAAAGGAGTTCACTTCACCTTACAGTTTGTAGTCCACTCTCCAGAGAAGTCGGAGCAGGAACTCAAGGCAGGAACCGAGAGGCAGGAGTTGACACAGAGGCCCTGGAGGAATGCTGCTTACTGGCTTACTCCCCAGGGCTTGCTCAACCTGCTTTCTGAAAGCATCCAGGACTACCAGCCCAGGGGTGGCACCGCCCACAGTGGGTGGGGCTGGGGCCCTCCCACATCAATCATCAACCAAGAAAATGCACCACGGAGTGCTCACAGGACAATCTGGTGGAGGCATTTTTCAATTAAGGTTCCCTCGTCCCAGATCACTCTCACTTCTGTCACAAGTGGCATAAAATTAGTCAGCACCTACTGTCAGCTAGACACTGGGTTCACGTAGCTCGAGCTGGCTTCAAACTAGCCATCTAGGTGAGGATTTGAATTTCTGACCCTCCTGCTCGCTTCCAGCTGCTGCGGGCTCGGAAAGTGGATTTTGAAACCATCTCTAGAGGTTATCATGGGCTTATCTCTGCTCTCTTTCCCATATCTTGGCTTATTTTATCCATCAAGCCAGGAGGCACTATTTCTTCTTGGTAATTAACGACCCCCAACTGATTGTAAAGACCTTGAAGGGCGGGGAGGACAATGCCAAGAAAACTCGGATTGTCCTCCATTTTATAACTGCTGGTGATAAACTCGAATTCTGCCTCACCTGGAAATCAACATGGATTCAATGCAGCTCTTCCAGTCTGTGTTGCCATCTCCAATTTTGTGGTCATGCTCAAATGCCTTTACCTCTGGATTTATCTCTGGGAGGGTTCAGGCATGACTGATATATGTCTGTGCACAAGTGAGGAACAGGCCCCGCATCTTAGGTGTATAATTGCCTCCATCGACATGAAAAATGGGAACAATTTGGCTTCAAGCAATGAGGCAGTTTGACGTGAGCGGATTCAAAAGCAGAAGGAGAGAACCTTTTAAAATCGGATTGCAGAGCTGAGGAGAAACGCGCATGCTCACTAGCATGCCCTGGAGTGTGCTTCAGGCCCCTGGAAGCCAGATGCTCCAAGAGCCGAGGCTTTGCAGGGGTGTGGGTGCTGGCACAGCAACTTAATTTCCTCTCATTCTGTCCTTCCTCTGGACAAAATGAATCATGAAGTTTTTCATTTCCATTAATGTATATCTCTAAAAATCGATGGTACAAAGTCACAGGTGTAATGAAGTCAAGAGGCCTGTATCATATAACTGCGCAGACTCACTGCTGTGCCCACGAGTTGGATGCAACCTCTTAGCGGGATCAGGAAGAACAGACTTCAGACTCCAGGCCAAGGAAAAGGCTATGTATGACGTTTCAAATGACTGCTCTGGTCCCAGCACTGCTGTTCTTGGTGCCTTTCTTTGTGCACTGTGGAGGATGTGTCCAGGCTGTCACACAGGACCGTGGAGGCCAGAACTTCCGGGGCTCCTCTGAGCTCCAGCTGTGCTTGTGGCCCGGGAATGGTCATGTGCAGGGCCACCCTTGCGCTTCTGTGGCAGAGCACTCTTGCAAGGTGTTGGCGCAGGAGAGGGCCTGGGGAGGTCTTACTACTCCTGCCAAAGAGAAAAAGGCAGACTCCTCCCCTCAGAGGCCCAGCACACAGAGGTGCTTTTTCATCCTGACACCTGGACTTCCGAAATCCGCTCCTTGGAGTGTCGCCTCCACGGACCACATGGGACAATTCAATGTGAAGCCCAGGCCAATCAGCGACTCGAGGCCCGGCACTTCTCCAAGGCGGAAATACCTATTTCATAACCCAATGGACTTTTATAGGATTGGGCAGGGACGGGATGGGGGATATCTTAGTGGTAGAGCATTTGCTTAGCGTGCTTGAGGTCCTAGGTTCAATCCACAGCACTGCATCTTGAAAAACTAAAGTAATAACTCTTGTAAGGTACAGGGCATGGTGGTGCAACCAAGAGATCCCAGCATGTGCGGGGAGGATAAAGGAGAACCGGGAGATCAAGGACAGCCAGGCTAAGGGATAGTAATAGAACCTGTCTCAAAAAAGGGAAAATTTACCCAGGCAGTGGTGGCGCACACCTTTAATCCCAGCACTCGGGAGGCACAGGCAGAGGGATCGCTGTAAGTTCAAGGCCAGCCTGGTCTCCAAAGTGAGTTCTAGGACAGCCAGAGCTACACAGACCTAGAGAACCCCTGTCTCCAAAACAAAACAAAACAAAAATGACACCACAAATAAAATGATTTTAAAAATTAAAAACAACTAAAAAAAACTTACAAAGGAGCTGGGCATACTCCTGTAAGCCCTTGGGAGACTATGACAAGTGGGCTATACTTAAGACCTTATCTCAAAAGAAACAGAAACAGGAAGAAAAAAAAAAAGAGACGTGCAAGGAGGCCAGACGGAGGTGGCACACACCTTTAATCCCAGCACTCAGGAGGCAGAGGTAGGTGGATCTCTGTGAGTTCGAGGCCAGCCTTGTCTCCAAAGCGAGTTCCAGGAAAAGGCACAAAGCTACACAGAGAAACCCTGTCTCAGAAGAAAAAAAAAAAAAAAGATGTGCAAGGAATCCTGCCAGGTAGCTTGCCTCACACCTGTTACCCCAGCACCAGGAAGGTTGAGGCTAAAAGATTGTCACGAATTCCCTGGCCAGCCTGGGCTACAGAATGAGACACCCACTGCCCCGCCCCCCATCTCCAAACACCAAAGAAGAAAGCTGTGAGGCCGGCTGGGAGGCCCTCCGAAGCTTTTTCTTGCTTGCAGACACCAGTCAGCTCCGGCACGGCCAGGACTCATGCTCTCTGCTCTGAGCACGCACACCTAAGGATCTCTTGTGCCTTGTAACATTAGAAGAGTTTTCAAAACAGAATCCACCCCGCACTGCCTGGCCGGCAGCAGGAGGTGGGCTGTTGCTAAGCAGATGGACCGAAGGATAGGGTTCCCGAGTTCCTACCGCCAGACAAAAGGGCAAGATGTCATCCCAGGACCACCCAGGGAAAATTAAATACAGATCAACCCTTGATGGCTTGTGTTAACAGAGAGAGAGATGAGAGTTTTGATCTCGGGGAAAAACAAACACAGCAAACTTTCCCCCATAAACCACTGTTTCTCACACCCTACCCGCGGGTAGCCGGAGCTGCTGCTAAGGACTCCCAGATACACAGGAATGGGAAGGGACTTCTGTTCTCCCCATCCCTCGGTCTGTCCTACTGGACTGGAGAGCAGGATGCCCTGCCAAGAGAGCAGCCTCGGGGGTTCCCAGCCATGGAGCGTGGATGAGGACGGGGTCTTCCATGGGTCAGCTCCCTTTCCCAACTCCAGAGCCCAAATCAGAGGCCACCCTGGCTGAGCCAGGATTGGGGGGGAAGCCCACCCACCTCTACCGCCCACAGTGCCACTGTGAGGTCACCACCAGGCTCTTACCCACCTGAGGATGACAGGTAGAGCGGACCATCAGCTGCTGCCTTTTAAACACACCGTGGAAAAGCTTCGTGTATATTCAGCAGTAATGACATTGTACTGGAGCAGACCCCACAGTCCACAATAATTCTCCATCTCTCTCCATCTTCCTCTTTTTCTATAACTAATTTCCGACATGGTGTAACTTCATCTCTTCATATTCCAGGATGTTTCTCTAAAACCACAGGCATTTCTGCCAGAATCATGATGCCATTGTTATGCTAAAAACACTGGTAGCAGTTCTCAGATATTATCTAAATCACAGTTCCTCTATCATAAAAATGTTTTCAGTTGGTCTCTGTGAGTCGGTAGCAAAATATATCCCTTGACTGTTAAGACTTTTAAGGTATGCGTGTTTCTTCTGGTGGTGAAGCCTCTTATAGCACTTAGTACTACCTACACGCGCGCGCGCACACCCACACACACACACACACACTACGCACGTACGCACGCACGCACGCACGCATGCACGCACACACGCACATACACAAGGTTTCTCTCTGTAACAGTTCTGGCTGTCTTGCAACTCGCTTTGTAGACCAGGCTGGAACTCACCGAGATCCACCTGCCTCTGCCTCCCGGTGCTGGCATTAAGGCTGTGCACCACCACCCAGCTGGTACATTTTAATTTTAACTTATAGCAGTTGCAGGCAGGGGAGACAGCACCGTTGGTAACCCGCTTCCTCTGCAAGCAAGGGGACTGAGGTTCGATCCCCAGAACCTATGGAAAAGAAGCTGGGTGTGGGGACAGGGCTTTGTAATTCTCAGAAGACGTGAGAAGTCTTTTTTCAAAAGAAAGACAAAAACAAAAACAAAATCCCCAAGGAAGGCAGCACCTGAGCAGAGGCAGGCAGCCAAGGTTGTCCTCTGGCTTCCACACACAGAAGTAAGTGTGCATCAGTTCCTCCTTCACCTTTAAAAAGTACATGGTCCTTGATTTTGTGCGTGTACCTTGAGTGTGAGTGTGTGTGAGAGTGTGTGTGTGTCTGTGTGTCTGTGTGTGTGTGTGAGTGTGTTATGAGCGTGTGTGTGTGTGTGTAAGCACCTGTGGAGATCAGAGGCTAAGTCGCGGGAGTCAGTTCTCTTCTTCCACCGTGGATGTGGTGGTTTGAACGTAATTCGGCCCCCACAAGCTCATGGGGAGTGGCACTATGGGGAGGTGTGGCTTTGCTGGAGTAGGTACAGCCTTGTTGAAGGAAGTGTGTCTCTGTGTGGGTGGGCTTTGAGGGCTCATATATGCTCAAGCCACGCCCAGTGTCTCACACCACTTCCTGTTGCCTGATGATCAAGATGTAGGACTCTCAGCTCCTTCTCCAGCACCATGTCTGCCAGCATGCCGCCATGTTCCACTGTGATGATAATGGACTACACCTCTGAAACTGTAAGCCACCCAATTAAATGTTTTCCTTTATAAGAATTGGCATGGTCATGGTATCTCTTCACAGCAATAGAAACCCTGACTGAGACAGTATGGAAGGAGCCTTTCCCTGTTGATCCATATCAACCGCATGTCAGTCAGGGGAAGCCGTCCTTCAACTTTAATCTTTTCCTCTACCTCAGAAATCCCCATCTTTACCTCCTATTCTGACAGGAAGTTGGACTTGACCAAGAAGACATCAACTCCGAAACTCCTACTCCAGGAAAGAAACTTAGCATGATGCCTCCCAATTTACCCTTTCCCAAATAGAACCCACAAAAATCTCCTCAAAGACTTCCACTTTAACCTAACCTGGACTCCAGCTCTCAGCGATCTCCCTGCCTCTGGAACTAAGGCTGTGTATCACCATGCCTGGCCTTAACATAGATCTTGAGCACAGAGTTGACTGTAAAGAGACACTCAGGGGAGAAACAAGGCTTACTGTGGGAATGGGAGAGTCGCACCTTAACTACACAATGGCTCAATCTATGATCTTGTGCTTTCTACGTCTTTTCACTCAGAGAACATAATTTATAAGGTTTAAAGGTTAAAGAATGTTCTTTTGTAAACAAAATTGTAAGACAGATTTATGAGGGTCTTGTCCAGACTTAGGAGTGAGAGGGGAGTGCTAAAACCTCGAGGTTATAGGTCTGATTTTGAGCCCAATGTAAACACAGTTGATTTATTATTTTTCATGTCTTTGTTTGAGGTGTCTTTAGAAGAACATATGCTGTCTCTATGAAGCAATTTGGGTTTTATCAGTAACATCTAAAGCTTCCTGCCCTCTAACAACAGGAAAAGTAGGCCACATCCCAGGATGAGGGTTTCTTTCCTTTGCTTCCCATAGCATCGTGATTTTCCATTTGTCTATCTTGCCTCATCTTCAATTGCCATTAGTGCATGTCTTCAAAGCCAGGTGTGATGACGTAATCCTGTAATGCCGGTGCTTGGGGGGAGGGGGGAGGCTGAGGAGTGGCAAGTTCAAGGGTGGCCTAGGCTACACAGTGAATTCTAGTCTCAAAAACACAAGGGCTAGTGTAGAATATTATTTTAAGGTGTCACTTTGTTTATGTTGCATTTGTTTAACTCTGTGAAGCTGTGTTACTGTGCCTGTCTAAAACACCTGATGGTCTAATAAAGAACTGAACAGCCAATAGTGAGGCAGGAGAGAGAAATGGGTGAGGCTGGCAGACAGAGAGGATAAATAGAAGGAGAAATCTGGGAGGAGAGAATAAAGAGCAAGAGAACAAGGAGAGGAGGACACTAGGGAGCAGCCACCCAGCCACACAGCTAGCCACAGAGTAAGAGTGAAAGCAAGATATACAAAAGTAAGAAAAAGAAAAAGCCCAGAGGCAAAAGGTAGACAGAATAATTGCAAGTGAAGAAAAGCTGGCAAGAAACAAGCCAAGCTAAGGCTGGGCATTCATTGATAGGAATTCCAGCCATGCCCCCATGGTCACAAATGCCCCAGCAGGACACTTAGTCATCTCCACCTAGCCATTTCAGGGTCATACGTCCTATGTAACCCATGTGCTGCGTGGTCACGTAATCGTGCTGCGTGACCATGCGATCTATGCACATGAGTGGAGTATTCACGTGGGCCTGTGTGTGCATGTGTGGACTGGCCCTTAAAAAGGTAGGCCCCATGCCCCCCCCCTTCTTCCACATGTGTCCTTTCAGCAGGCCTGATCACATCTATCCCTTTCTCCTTGTCTGAATAAAACTCTTGTTAATGGATTCTGTCTTGTTTCATGACTTTTCCTCACAGGGTAAGAGAGCCGCCAAAAACCGTCAGTCATAATAATAAGCCTCCATGTGTGATTTATTTGGGAGCTGGGTGGCAGGCCCCGCAAAAGAGCAAAGACAACCAACAACAGGCTGGGAATGGAACTCGCTGACAAAATGCTTGTGTGTGAAAGGCCTTGAATTCCATCGCCAATAGTGAAATGAGAAGTAATCTGGGGGGTTAAGGTGCCAACATGGAATGATATAGACAAACATTAAAACCACAGAACTCCCTTCTGTTAGTGCCAAAGATGACTTAGAGTACATAAGAGGAAGCTAAGCACGGCAGCACATGCCTGTAATCCCAACACTCGGGAGACGGAGGCAGGAGGATGAGGGATTCAAGGCCAGTCTTGGCTACACAGCAAGTTCAAGGCCAGCCAGAACTACATGAGACCCTGTCTCAAAAAACAAACAAGTGCCAGGTGGTGGTGGCGCATGCCTTTAATCCCAGCACTGGGGAGGCAGAGCCAGGCAGATCTCTGTGAGTTTGAAGCCAGCTTGGTCTACAGAACAAGTTCCAGGACAGCCTATCTCAAAAAATGTAACAATAACAATAATAAATAAAAATAAATAAAAAAAAAAATAACAAAATATAAAATAATATAAATGTTAAACAAACAACCAAAAGCAAATATAGAAACAAAAGTTGCTATGAGAATATGAATCCATATCTAAGTTATGATTGCATAATGCATAAAGTTAGATGCATGACATAGTAGCAACTCTGCCTTTATTGTTTATGTATTTTTTCCTTAATAAAAAAAAAAAAAAAAAAAAAAAGAATATACCCACCTTATATATGACTTGAGCACCTGTGGATTTTAGCATCCACAGCGGCCCTGAGCCAAAGGCTCTGAAAGGTACCAAGGGCAGCTGCATTAAGATGGATCAATAGAGCCAGGTGACTGGAAAGTTGGCTCACCAGTGAAAAAATGCTTTCCGCTTTTCCGGAGAACCCATGTTTAGTTTCCAACGCCCCCCATCAGGTAGCTCAAAACTGCCTGTAACTCTGGCTTCAGGAAATCTAATGCCCCTTCTGGCCTCTGAGTGCATTGCACACATGTGGCATACACTCATAAAAATAGATAGATAGATAGATAGATAAATAGATAGATAGATAGATAGATAGATAGATAGATAGATAGATAGATAGATAGAGCCAAGCATGATAATTCACATTTGTAATGCTGGCATTTATGAGGCTGGTGCAGGAGAATTGCCTGGAGTTCAAAGGCTACACAATGAGTTTCAGGCCAGCCTGGATACAGAGTGAGACACTGTCTCAGAAAAATAAAATAAAATAAAATAAAGATAGGTAAAATGAAGTAAGAGCATATGTATGAGGGGGAAGGTGGAGGCTGGATGAAAGTTGTGTTTTAGACCTCTTAAGTTTGCGGTGCCCATTAACCAGTCTTGGCAGCATCCGTGGAGGTGCTGGGTCAATGAGTTGGATGAAAGGTAAGGATGAGCGCTGTGAATCTGGAGGTCCTCGCTCTTCCAGTGGAACTCACAGGGAGGGGCAGCCTGAGATCACCAGACAGAGCTCTAGAGGAGAAACAGAACCCAGCCTGTAAATACAGGGAGGGGCCAGCGAGGACCCTGCAAAGGGCAGAAGGAAGCCAGAAGAGGACAATGTCAGAGGAGCCAAGACCGGCTGCAGAGAAAAGGGGCCAATGCTGCAAAAAGGCCATTGGATGGATCTCAGGCATACGTAAACGAGGATGTGAAGGAAACTTCACAAGGGGTCGTTTCAGTGACTTGAGGGGGTAGTTAAGCAGGATCAGTGGGGTAAATCTTGGGTGCACTGCTGTGGGATGGTCTGTATGTCAAATGCTCTGATTGGTCAATAAATAAAACACTGATTGGCCAGTGGCCAGGCAGGAAGTATAGGTGGGACTAACAGAGAGGAGAATTGAGAGAACAGGAAGGTGGGAAGAGACCTGCCAGCCACTGCCATGACTAGCAAGATGTAAGGTACTGGTAAGCCACGAGCCACGTGGCAACTTATAGATTAATAAAAATGGGTTAATTTAAGATAGAAGAACTAGATAGCCAGAAGCCTGAGCCATTAGGCCAAACAGTTTAAATAATATAAGCGTCTGTGTGTTTATTTTATAGGTGGGCTCCGGAACTGGAGAGATTGGCGGGAGCTGGAGAGAAAACTCTCCAGCTACAGGTGCACAACTCAGTAGAACTGTTTTTACAATGTTGTAAAACCATCACTGCCAGAGCTGTTTTTTCATCACTTCTAACAGAAATTTCACGGGACACCGTCATTCCATTCCCACTTCCTGGCCCGCAGTAATTTCGATTCCAGTTTGCTACCCATTAATGTGATTGTCCTAGGCAACCCTTGCTACTAGCTCAGTTCACTTAGCGCAGTGTTTTTGAGGTTCATCGTGTGGTTTGCAGCAGAATTTTATTCCTTCTGATCGTGGCTGAAAAGTATTATATTGCTTGAATATACCACATTTTACTTATCCATTAATTCTGGGGGAGGGTATGTTTGAGACAGGTCATGATGAGCCCAGGGTGACCTCAAATTCCCACTCTGGAACTGAGGATAGCTTTAAACTCTTGATTTTTCTTCCCAAGGGCTGAGATTACAGGCACACACAGCCAGCACAGGCTCATCCTTCGTCTCTTGATGGACATTTGGATTGTTTGTGTTTCGGGTTCTTACCTGTGTGAATGACTGTTTTCAAAACATGGAAAGGGTGTGTCTAAAAGTGATGGCATTGATAGATAGATTGGTTGGTTAAATGACTCGTTGATTGATTGATCCTGCTAGACAGGGTCATGCCAGGAAGCCTAAGACGGCTCCAAATGGCCTTGAACTCAGGATCCTCATGCCTCTACCTCCAGAGTGCTGGAATTACAGACAGGGGCTACCCTTCCCAGGAGAAAGCCTTTAGTTGTGGTTTAGTACAACATGCCACAGACACACAGTCTTCAGAGCAGGCCTTATTCCCTTACCTTTTCCCTCAGTGTGGAGGTGTATGTTCTCAGCTTCAAGACAGTCCCCTACACTAACAGCTTATGCTCTCGTTTGGGTTGAATCTCCACATTAGCCCGTCATCATCAGCTCCAGGCCTTTCTGGTTCTCCTACAAGGGAATCCATCGGGAATCCATCGCAGTCACCAGTGGAGATTACACAGTTCTCTTCCTAGTCCCCAGTCGGAATTCAATGTAATGTTTCATGGACATGCCTGTACGGAAACTTTATTTTATTTTTTTAAAGACAGGGTCTTATGTCACTCAGACAGACCTCGAACTTGCTATATAGACAAAAGTAGTGTTAGTTTGGGGTTTTGTTTGTTTTGTTGTTGAGACAGGGTTTCACTGTGTAACCTGGGCTCACCAGGAACCCATGTGGTTTTATAAACCAGGCTGGTCTCAAACTCAGGAGATCCACCAGCCTCTACTGGTGCTGCGATTAAAGGTGTTTGCCACCACACCCGGCTAACAAAGCTAGTTAGTCTTGAACTTGAAGCTATCCTTCTGCCTCAGCCTCCTGAATGTTCTGACAGGCCTGAGCCGTCACCTTCGGCTTTGTGTGTCAAGTTCTGCCCCGTTAGTCACTGACATCTGACTTGAAGCTTCTGTCTCCTGGAGCTGGGCCACCTCAAGAGAGCTCCAACACCTGAGTTCCCAGGTCAAAACAAGTCACCTGGCGGAGGGCTGACAGCACAAACCGTGGCTATTTGGAACTCACTGATGCCTAATGCTTTAAGTGGGAGGAGGGGTTGGGATATCTTGATAAGAAGGAGGAGCTAGGGAATTATTTTTAGGGAACAAGTAGAAACAATGGAGCTGAAACAATGTGTTGGTGAAGTCAAACTTCCTGCCTGCGGTTCTCGTCACAGGACAGCCCCCTTTAAGATAGAAAGTTATCTCCCGAGTCCCAGAATAGCTGATCTTAGCTTTGTTTCCATAAAGTTTGCCTTAAAATAGCACTTTACAGTCCTTGTAAAAGGTTGTGCTCTGCATGATTCTTTGGGATTTACTTCTGTTTACGAAGCTCGTCTCTGAATCAGGGGCAACTAACCACCCTGGGGAGGGAGGGGCAATGAAGTTTGAAACAAAGAATAAGTTAATTTTAAAAAATAACATAGAGGGGATATAGTTGTGATGGCTCAGCTGTTAAGAGCCCTTGTTGCTCTGCCAGAGGACCTGAATTTGGAATTTGCTTCCAGGCACCCATATTCGGCGGCTCACAAACACCTGCAACTCTAGTCCCAGGGGATCTGATGCCTTCTTTTGGCCGCTTTGGGCACTGCACACACGGCATACACACACACACACACACACACACACACACACACACACACACACACACACCAAATATGTTTAAAGTAATTAAAATAAAAACTAAGTTTTTGCTTGTTCTTTGTGTTGTTTTTGAGATAGGGTCTCATTGTGTAGCTCTGAATGTCCTGGAACTCACTGTGTAGACCAGGCTGCCCTGGAACTCATAGAGAGTTAGAGCTGTGCTTTAAGTTTAGTGAGTTAAAGTTAAACTCACTTAAAGCCACATACCACTAAGCCCAGGTAAGCTCATTTCTTTAAAGATTTGTTCTCTCTCTCTCTCTCTCTCTCTCTCTCTCTCTCTCTCTCTCTCTGTGTGTGTGTGTGTGTGTGTGTGTGTGTGTGTGTTGCTTGTTTGGTTTTTGGTTTTTGTTGATATTGTTGCTTTTTCAAGACAGGGTCCCTCTGTGTAGCCCTGTCCTGGAACTCGCTCTGTAGACCAGGCTGGCCTTAAACTCAGAGAGATCCACCTGCCTCTGCCTCCTGAGTGCTGGGATTAAAGGCATGCATCATAATCACCCGGATGATTTATTTTCTCTTTAATTATGATTATATGTGTGTGGGGGAAGAGGTATGTGCACATGAGTGCGGGTCCCCAAGGAATCCATAAGAAAGTTTCAGATCCTGTCTGAGCCATCTCTCCAGCCCCTAAGTTGTTTTTGTTTGAAAACATCTTAACTTCCTTTTTATTAACTCGTGTGTGTGTGTGTGTGTGTGTGTGTGTGTGTGTGTGTGTGTGTCTGTGTCTGTGCACAAGCATGCTGTGACTCGCATGTCTTGCATGTGGAGGTCAGAGGACAGCTTGAAAGAGCTCCCTCCTTCCACCACGTGTGTCCCAGGGTTCGAACTCAGGTCATCAGCTTTGGTCATCAGGCTTGGTGACCTGGACCCTTACCTGCTAAGCCATCTGGCTGGACTCAGTCTTATATTTTATACGAGGGTCTCCACAGGCCTAGAACTCTCTGAGCAGCTGGACTGTCTGGCCAGAGAGCCCCAGGGGTTATCCTGTGTCCATTCCTCCTCCCAGCATTGAGATTCCAAGCAAATGCTCACCAACCGTGGCCTGTAGATCAAACTCGGGTCCTCGGATTTGCAAGGCCAACATGTTATTGATTTTGCTGTTTCCCTTCTCCTTCCTCACTTCTCTGAACTTTGTCAGGTTTTTATTCAGTGCTAGGGATTGAACCCCGGGGCCTTGCATATGCTAGGTGAGAGCTCTGCCTATAGATGTAACCAACCGTCTTATTAAATAAGAAACACAAAACCAATGTAAAAGAGAAAGCCAAGAGGTCAGAGCTCAGAGCTAAAACCTTACCCTTCCTCCTGCGGTGGTCCTACCTCTCCAAAAGAGACCTACTTCCTGTGTGTTTGTCTTGATATAGTCTTTCTGTTCTGCCTTCTCATTGGTTGTAAACCCAAACACGTGACTGCCTCGTCACTGCCTGTAAGTACAACCCTCCAGGTCTTAAAGGCATGTGTCTCCAATGCTGGCTGTATCCCTGAACACACAGAGACTTACCTAGCTCTGCCTACCAAGTGCTGGGATTAAAGGCGTGTGCCACCACCGCCATGCTCTTTCTATGGCTCTAATAGCTCAGACCCCCAGGCAACTTTATTTATTAACATACAATTAAAAGTACATTTCAGTACAAATAAAATACCACCATATCTGCCCATGAGCTATATGCCCTTAGCCCCTCCCATTCCTTTGAGATAAGCATCTTCATTTTAGCTTTCAGGTTATATTGTCTTGAACTTTACAAAACTAAGTCTTCAAAATGTAGTCAAATTGAGGGTAAATGGTTGTTGGATTTCCAAATGCTTACATTGGTTCCGTGTTTCCTTTTTCCATGTTCTGTACTCTAAAGACTGAGAGGTGAATATTGCATGTGGAATATCTTATATTCCACACTTGCTTGGGTGCATGGAAAGTTCTTCATTTACCCCAGTGAGGGTCCCTGTATGGCATTGTATGAGTTATTTCTCTGACAAAATACCGGCAAAAGTAACTTAAGAAAGTAAGGGTTTATTTGGGCTCAAAGTTCAAGGATACAGGCTCTCAGGAAGGTCACTGTGGCAAGAACATCAGTAATTCGACTAGTTATGTTGCACCCAGAGTCAGGAAACAGAGAGAAATGAACGCTGGTGCCCAGCTCACTTTCTCCTTCATATTCAGTCCAGGCCTGGGGCGGCTTGAATGGGATGTTCCCCCATAGTTTAGGCATGTGAACACTTGGTTCTCGGTGGGCAGTTTGTCAGAACATGGTCCAAGAATGGAGCTGTCGTTGTGCGAGAAGAATTCTGAGTGCTTGTGAGAAAGCTCCAACAGAACAAGAGTCTTGTGACCTCAGTTCCTTCAAAAACACAGAATTGTTCTTGGAATGTGCTTTTGTGCCCCCTCCCAGGTGTAGTGGAAGAGAATGAGTTCACTTCTGACTATTCATTACGACTGGCTGTTGTTATTTGTTTATACACCCCTATGGACAAACATGATTTTGCTGTGTGTGGCTCTTGTCCACCACGTGTGGCCTGCACTTGTGATTGGACACTTTACTCATGTGACTCTCTCTTAACCCTCAGAGCATAAACTGTCTGATGCTCTGAATAAAGTTGGCTATTGCATGAGACTTTAGTCCGCCTCATTTTTAGCTCCATTCTCCTGGGTTCCACCGGGTTCCACTGCCTTTCGAGTGGTACATAGGGCTGTTTGGGGGAGGCTTAGGAAGTGTGGCCTTGCTGGGGGAAGGATGTCGCTGAAGGCAGGCTTTGAGATTTCAAAAGACTCTCCTAATTATGATTTCTCTTTCTCTGTTTCCTGCTTGAGGTTTCAGATGTGAGCTCTCAGCTGTTCCTGCGGCCAAGTCTGGTGCCTGCTGCCTTGCTTCCCCACAGAGATGGCGATGGACTCCGACCTCCAGAACTGTAAGCCCCCCCCCCCGCCCCCCCCCTCCAAAAACCTTCCTTCTATAAGTTACCTTGGTCATGGTGTTTTATCACAGCAGTAGAAAAATAACTAAAGTCAGGCATCGGTGGCGCACGCCTTTAATTCCAGCACTCGAGAGGCAGAGCCAGGCAGATCTCGGTGAGTTTGAGGCCAGCCTGGTCTACAGAGTGAGATCCAGGACAGGCACCAAAATTACACGGAGAAACCCTGTCTTGAAAAACCAAACAAAGCTGGGCAGTGGTGGCGCAAGCCTTTAATCCCAGCACTTGGGAGGCAGAGCCAGGCGGATCTCTGTGAGTTCGAGGCCAGCCTGGGCTACCAAGTGAGCTCTAGGAAAGGCGCAAAGCTACACAGAGAAACCCTGTCTTGAAAACCAACAACAAAAAAATCCAAACAACAACAACAAAAAAAGTAACTAAGACCGGACCCCACCCCATGGAATGGCGCCATCTACATTTAGGGTGGGTTTTTCCACCTTAGTTAACATAATCTAGAAACTCGTTCACAGAGCAGAGAAAGAGAAACGAAGACCCTCAATTATAGAAAGAAAAGGGAGGTAAAGGGTAAGGCAAGAGAGCAGCAGGGTTGGGGGTCGATCTCCACAGCAAGTGTGCACAGCATGTGTTTAGGGTACGCCAGCCTCGGGCTCCATACCTGTCATCAAACAATTAATCCAACACGGAGATGACTTTGGCCTGATGTGGTACTTTTAATCCCAGCACTTGAAAGACAGAGACAGAGTCAGGTGGATTACTGTGGGTTTGAGGCCAGCCTGGTCTACATATTGAATTCCAAGATAACCAGGGCTACAGACTGAGGACACCCCCTGCCCCCATAATCCTAGATAATCCAGGAGAAACATTTTGGGAGAAAGAGAGAGAGAAAGGTTTCAAGAGTTAAGAAGGTATACTGTGGTTAAGTATGGTGGCCTAAGACTTTAATCCCAGCACTCGGGAGGCAGACGCAGGTGGATATCTGTAGCTGAAGTTACCCTTTTTCCTGCCAGCTCCCGCAGCCCTCAGATCCAAGTAAACACACAGAGACATTATTTACAAGCTGTATGGCCTAATGGCTCAGGCTTCTTCTTTTTTTTTTTTTTTTTTTTTTTTTTTTTTGGTTTTTCGAGACAGGGTTTCCCTGCGTAGCTTTGCGCCTTTCCTGGAGCTCACTTGGTAGCCCAGGCTGGCCTCGAACTCACAGAGATCCGCCTGGCTCTGCCTCCCGAGTGCTGGGATTAAAGGCGTGTGCCACCACCGCCCGGCTTGCTCAGGCTTCTTCTAAGCTGTTTTTATATCTTAAATTACCCCATTTCTATTAATCTGTAAGTTGCCATGTGGCTTGTGACTTACCAGTATCTTAACATGTTGCTTCTTATCACAGCAGCTGGCAGTGTCTCCCTGCCTCAGCCTTCCACCTCCCAGAATTCTCCTCCTTCTTTGTCCCGCCTATCCTTCCTGCCTGGTTACTGGCCAATCAGCGTTTTATTTATCAATCAATCATGCACAGCAGATATCTGTGAGTTTGAGGCCAGCCCGGTCTTTAGAGTGTGTTTCAGAACAACAGAGTGATACTGATGTTAAAAAAAAAAAAGAAAAAAGAAAAAGAAAAAAGAAAGGGGCTGGAGAGATGGCTCAGAGGTTAAGAGCATTGACTGTTCTTCCAGAGGTCCTGAGTTCAATTCCCAGTGCCCACATGGTGACTCACAACCATCTGTAATGAAATCTGGTGCCCTCTTCTGGCCTGCAGACATACATGCAGGCAGAACACTATATACATAATAAATAAATCTTAAAAAAAAAAGACAAAGGAAGGAAGGAAAGGAAGGTGTGCTTTTCTATCAGAGGACCCATATTTGGTTCCCATCACCCACATTCAGCTGCTTACAGCCACCACAACTCCAGCTCCAGAGGATACAACACCTCTGACCTCTGGTAGTACTACACTCTCGTGCAGAGAGATATATACACATACAATTTTTGTTTTGTTTTGTTTTTTGAGACAGGGTTTCTCTGTGTAGCCCTAGCTGTCCTGGAACTCACTTTAGGCTCGCCTAGAACTCACAGAGATCCACCTGCCTCTGCCTCCTGAGTGCTGGGATTAAAGACATGCGCTGCCATGACCAGCCTCACATAATTTTTTTAATGAAGAAACAAATAACAACAACAAAAAAAAATGCCAATTTTCTCTAACCAGAAGCTATGGTTAAAAATGGGCAGTTTGGCTTATTGTCACAGTTTTCTACGTGTGTGTGTGTGTGTGTGTGTGTATGCATGATATATATGTGTGTGTGTGTGTGTTTGTGTTTGTGTGTGTGTATATGCATGATATATGTGTGTGTGTGTGTGTGTGTGTGTGTACCTCGTATCTTTCTATACTGCCACTGAACTTCAGATGAACCTATGTAGGGGCTTGATTTCCCCTGTGGCCTCTTCAGCAAAGAGGTCCCTGTTAGCACAAGGATAATTAGACATTTTGTCCCTTTTTTTGCTATTATTTTCTAATTAATCCACCCCTTCAGTTTTTGGAATCGATCTTTGGAACAGAACTTTTATTTCATTACTCGGGGCTACACTCAGGCCATTTTCCTATAAGTATATAATGTGTTTTGAGCATATTTTTCCCATCCCCCTCCCCACCCTTCACCCTTTACACAGCCCCTCCCCTCTTGTTAGTCCCCTCTGTGCCCTAGACAATCTTACTCTTATTTATATATTTATGCACATATGATTTTATAGATCTATGTGAAATGTAAGACCTGCAAACAAGAGAAAACATATGACATTTGTTTCTCTGTGATTTAATTCACTTAATCTGATTATTTCCAGTCGCATCCATTTTCGGGCGAACCACATAACTTCATTCTTTATGGCTGAGAAAAAGTTTTCTCCCCAGCGAGAGACTGTGATGCAGAAAAAGCATTTTCCCTGAAACAAGGAGAGGGTAGGGACACCAAACCTGACTCCAATTCTAAGGCCTAAAAATCCACACAAAAATATTTCAGGACTCCTGTAATCGTAAACCTTGATCTAAAAGAACCTGAGGCTGGTCCACCTTTAATTCCCCCACTGTTAGCATTCATACTGTCTTAATTAAATTTCTACTATTGTGGTAAACACCACAACTAAAAGCAACTTTCAGAGGAAAAGGCTTACTTGATTGACAACACATCCCTGTCACAGTCCATCATGAAGGGAGTCGGGGCAAAAACTCAAAGCAGGAACTTGGAGGCGGGAACAGCAGCAAAAGCCATGGAGCAACAGTTTCCTGGCTTGCTCCTCCTGATTTGCTTACCTTGCTTTCTTTTTTTTTTTTTTAATATTTATTTATTTTATGTATACGAGTGACCTGTCTTCATGTACACCGGAAGAGGGAATCAGATCCCATAACAGATGATTGTGAGCCACCATGTGGATACTGGGAATTGAACTCAGGACCTCTGGAAGAACAGCCAATGCTCTTAACCACTGAGCCATCTCTCCAGCCCACCTTGCTTTCTTATACAACCCAGGACCTAGGGCATGGCACCACCCACTGTGGGCTGGACTCACCCACATCGGCCATGAATCAAGAAAATGTCCCACAGACTTGCCTACAAGCCAGTCTGATGGAGGTTCTTCTTCCTAGATAACTCTAGCTTGTATCAAGTTCACAAATTTAAAAAAAAAAAAAAAACTATCCAGAGCACGTATCATAAGATCATTCCATACCACATTTTACCGCAGCAAGCTTCTAGAGGCCTCCCTGCTTCTGTTGGTGGCTTTCTGTGTGGTGCCGGGTGTGGGAACCTGGGTGCTAGGCAAACTAACACTAAACTGAGCCACAGCCATGCCCTGGAGGGCTTAATGGTCTATGTGACCTTTCTAAAAATCTCACACACTCTGAATCGTGAAACACAAAAGGTCACAGAATTTTGGCTATGGAAACACCACACACACACACACACACACACACACACACACACACACACACACACACGGGGAGGGGCAGTCTGGGAGTATGCAAAAGATAGAAATAAGCACACTACAACCTTGGAGCCTTGGGAAAATGGCCAGAGTGAAACTGACCAGGGATGCGCAAGCAAGGTAATGCTTGAAATCTTTCGATCTAGTCTTTAACCAACAGGTCGTCTTGGTTTTGTCTTGGAATGAACAGATACACAGTGCCAGCTCCCAAATCCTACAGGATTCTATGAAATGGAGAGAGTCCTGATTGAAAATGCAGAAGATATGTGAATGACAGGGAGAGGAAAAGATTCTCTCTAATCTGTTTATTAGATTCTCCCCGGTGCGAACATCGGCAACCGGACACTTAGATGCAGCCTCTTGGCCCCTCTGAGAAAGGGCCCGGCTTGACTGAAATAACCTGGTAGTACCAGTTCTCACCACCCTCACAGTCCAGAGACTTTCTGTATGTTTCTTTCCCTGGCAGGCCCTTTCTGCAGAAGGCCACTGGGAGAGCTCAGTGTTTAATCCCTGGGGCGTGTGGTCCCATGCTGGAAGAGAGCATCAGCAATCTTTCCACTTCCATCTCAGCCTCTGGATGTGCCCCAGCCTGGCTACACTGGAATTGTGGCCCTGAGCTCTAATGGTGCATGGATCTTGGGGGAGACTGACCAGTACAGCTCACATCTTGGTGAAGAGGATGCAAGGCTTTATGATTGACATTCAAAGTCATGATCATATAGAATAGAAGGGAAATTCCAAAATCAAAGAGCATTAGGGCAGATTGATTTTTAGCAAGGAACAGATGTCTGTAATGTTCCTCTAATATCTTCCTCTTAAGAGGGACAATCTTTCTAGAAATGGTCACAGGGCAGAAGCAGAGGGTGTAGGAAATCTGAAGAAACTGTCACTCTGTATCCCCAGTGATGGAGTTTGTGCATATGGAATAGATACGTAATCCACAGATAGAATCAAGAGAGAAGGCATAGGGAATGAATCACTCTGGAAGAGCCTTCGCTAAATGAGATTGGTCTTAAGATGCTCAAAACAGCTGCCTGGGAGTGCAGCTTGGTGGTAGGATGCTGGCCTAGCACACGGGAAACAGTAGGTTCAATCTCCAGCAGGACAAAGGAGGAGATGAAGGAATGGAGGAGAGGATTGGAGGCAAAGGGTGTGTTTGGTTGGGACCTCCAGCTCACTCCTGCTTGATCTGGAAAGCCCTGTTCCCGTCTCTCTCTCCAAACCCCACCCTCTCAGAGACTCTCCAACAAAGAAAAGGCACCAAAAAGCCCAGTTCTGCATTCTTGGAGACAACTGTAACTTCCTCTCCTGTTGCCGCCAGCAGCCCAAGTCTCCACCTCAGCACTCAGCTTTTGACCACACTTGGGTACAAACCCAGCTTGTGGTGTGCACGCCATCACCCCTCCCCTACAACCTATATAACCTCCCTGCTTTGGTTTGGCCTTTGGGCCTCTCTGGCCTTGATCTCTGGACCTAGAGAACCCGCCCAGGCATTGCTTTGCTCAAATAAACCTGCTGTGTGTTATACTTTTTCAATTTGGATTGATCTGGTTTACTGTGTTGTCAGAGAAACCTATTATTGGCAGATGGGTGGTGGTGGTGGTGGTGGTGGTGGTGGTGGTGGTGGTGGTGGTGGTGGTGATGGTGGTGGTGAGGGAACCTATTAGGGTGTTTATGCAAGTCTGTCCTTGGCTAAGTCCATCCAAATAGTCTTGGGAGTAGCTCCTTCTTCTAAGGAAGAGACTTCTTGCTCTCTTTTGAATTGTGATGAGCTTGTGACAGACAAACACTTCATGGATACAACCCTGACTGACCTAAAATATAGAAATAACTGTTTGGCAAGTGTGGTGGTTTGAAAGAAAACAGTCCCCAAAGGGAGTGGCAGTATTGGGAGGTGTGGCCTTATTGGAGGAAGTGTGTCTCTGTGGGGGCGGGCTTTGAGGTTTCCTGTGCTCAAGCTACACCCAGTCTCATGGTTGTTCACTTCCTGTTGCCTGTGGAACAAGATGTGGAACTCTCAGCTACCTCTCCAGCACCATGTCTGCCTGCACGCTGCCATGCTTCCTGCCACCTTGATGATGGACTAAACTTCGGAAACTGTAAGCCAGCCCCAATTAAATGCTTTCCTTTATAAGAGTTGTCATGGTCATGGTGACTCCTCTCAGTAATAGAAATGAAAACTAAAAAAGCAAGGGAAAAAAAGATAATTTATACTCCCTGTGGTGGTAATCTAATTGTACTGAAATATTATTTTGATTGTATGTTAATAAATAAAGTTGTCTGGGGGTCAGAGCTATTAGAGCCATAACAAGAGTGTGGCGGTGGTGGCACACGCCTTTAATCCCACAAGATCTCTGTGTGTTCAGGGTCAGAGCTATTAGAGCCATAGCAAGAGTGTGGCGGTGGTGGCACACGCCTTTAATCCCATAAGATCTCTGTGTGTTCAGGGATACAGTCAGCATTGGAGACATATACCTTTAAGACCTAGGGGGCTGTACATTCAGACGGTGACGAGGCAGTCATGTGTTTGGGTTTACAACCAATGAGAAGGCAGAACAACATACTTTAAAAAAACTAACCGACAGGAAGTAGGTTTCTTTTCGCGAAGCTGGGACAGCAGAAGGAAGGGTGAGATTTTAGCTCTGAGCTCTGACCTCTTGGCTTTCTCTTTTACATTGTTTCTGTGTTTCTTATTTAATAAGACGGTTGGTTACATCAACATCTGGCGCCCAACGTGACAAGAATCCATTAAAAACTGCTTGGCTTGGCGGCAGGTCCGCTTTCCCGCAAGGGCGGCAGGCGGCCCGCGGCTGCAGCAGCAGCGGCGGCGGCACGTGGCGGCCGGCGGCGATCGGCTTCTTAGTCCTTAGCCTGGGTCTAGTTCTGCTTGACCTCAGGCTGGACTATCGGTGAGCTGCTTGCTTAAATCCTGCTTGCTTAAAGCCGGTGCTACAAACAACTCAGAGTTGCCCTGCCAAACAGGGCCCTGCCTGTAAAGCCAACGCACGTGGTCGGAGCTTAAGGAAGCCAGACCCAAGCCTTGATTCGGCACAAGAGGGAACACGTGGCTGCATTTAAACTTTAGCCAGCTACGCTTTCTTGCGCTCTCTCTCTCTCTCTCTCTCTCTCTCTTCTCTCTCTTTCTCTTTGGATTTACACCTGGGACACTAGGTGGCTGCTTTGAAAATCCCCTCGGATTTCTACTGTTCTACGCAGATTTGGTAAGTCATACCATATCAGATATTTTAAAGGAAACTATCTAAAAGAGAATTTTTTCCACATTAAAAAAAAATGGGTTTTATGTGTACATTGGAAGAAAATTGGTTTTTGTTCGAAATTTTAGGCAGTCTGGCAATGGAACAACTATATAATATTAGTATTGGTGGAATTATGCACCTTATCACTATAATAATCCACATTTTAATATTTAAAAAGATAGTCAATTTAAGTGCCAGGATAACAGCTTTAGAAGAATTTGTTAAACCTGTAAAAATTCAGACAGAAGAAATTAACAGTGAAGTTGTTTCAAGTCAGGATCATAAGGTTGCAGAAAGAAAGCCTGTTTTCACACAGTCACCCTTAATTTATCCTGTAACCGTACAGCAGATGCCTGATCAAATGGCTACACAAAATAATTGGGCTCCAATTGAAATGTTGGATTTAAAAAGGTTTAAGGAGGCAATAGTATCTTATGGCATGCATTCCCCATATGTAAAGCAAATGTTAAACTCTTGGTCAACATATAATAGGATAGTACCACAGGACTGGCGGGACCTGGCACAAGGTGTTCTGGAACCCAGTCAGAGACTTCAATTTCTGACTTGGTTTAAGGAGGAGGCTAAAAACATAGAAAAACAATGGAGGGATAAAGGAATACAAGTTTGCCAGGATCAGCTTATGGGCGAAGGCCAATATGCTTCAGCACAAACACAATGTTTATATGATGTCCAAACCCTAATTTTATGTCGAACGGCAGCCTTGAATGCATGGGACAAAGTTGAGGAACCAGGAAAAAAATCTGAGTCATTTACAAAGGTGAAGCAAGGCCCAAAAGAGTCTTTTACAGATTTTTTACAAAGACTGGCTTCAGCAGTAAAGAGAATGGTCTCGATTCAGAAGCTAGTAAGGCAATAATTGAATCTTTGGCCTTTGAGAATGCGAATGCAGCATGCAAAAGAATAATCAGGCCATTAAGGGCAAGTTCTGCACCTATGGAAGATTGGATTAGAGAAACAATTAATGTTGAAGCTGATGAGCATGATGATACATGGGTAGGAGAAGTAATTTCAAAAGGTTTGAGGAGTGTTAGATGTTTTGGATGTGGAAAGCAAGGACATTTGAAAAGGGACTGTAGACAGGTCATTCCCAGAAACAATGTTTCTTCAAGGAACAATGGCAACAGAAGGCCCCTTCCTTCTGGAGTATGCAGAAGGTGTGGTAAGGGAAAACACTGGACCAACGAATGTAGATCAACAAAGGACAGACAGGGTAATCCTTTGCCTCAGTCTTCGGGAAACTCCCAGAGGGGCCTCAGGCAGGCCCCAGTGCAAATCCAGTTCAAACCTTTCCTGCAGCCATAGAGGAAATGCCTGCTCTGGAGAGCGATTAAATAACCAAATGCCTATTGGAATAAATCATGCTGGTCAGGAAGATGAAACAGAGAGAATAGAAAATTCAGGAGAAAACATAAAGAAAATTTTTTGGCAAACTTCTATTAATGAACAAAGACCAAAATTAACAATAAAAATAAATGGTGTTTTGTTGTCTGGTCTGGTAGACACAGGTGCGGACGTTACCATAATTGCACCAGAATTTTGGCATCCAACTTGGCCTCTTCAGGAGGTAAACGTTCAACTGTTAGGAATTGGGACATTATCTCAGGTGAAACAGAGTGCAAGATGGCTCGAATGTATAGGTCCAGAAGGACAGAGAGGAAAATTAAAACCATATGTGGCTAACATAACTATGAACCTGTGGGGTCGAGACTTGTTGCAACAATGGAATACTCAGATTAACATCCCTCCAATCTCAGAAACAAATCATAAACTAGCACATGTTACTGAGAGAAATATTAGAAGATATTGTTCTAATGAGTGGTCACCAGCCATCCATATTATACAAGAACAGGGCACAATAACTGATGATCTTCCAAAGACACCAACAGCTCTACCTTTAAAATGGTTAACAGACAAGCCTGTATGGGTCCAGCAATGGCCTTTAACAACAGAGAAACTCCAGGCTTTAGAAGAGCTGGTAGAAGAACAGTTAAATGCTCAGCATATTGAAGAATCAACCAGCCTTGGAATTCTCCTGTATTTGTTATTAAAAAGAAATCTGGTAAATGGAGAATGGTAACAGACCTTAGAGCAATTAACAAAGTAATTCAGCCAATGGGCTCTCTACAATCTGGGATGCCTTTGCCTACTCTGTTACCAAAAGGATGGCCTCTCATAGTTATTGATTTAAAAGACTGTTTCTTTTCAATACCCTTACAAGAAAAAGACAAAGAAAGATTTGCTTTTACAGTGCCTACTTATAATAATTCTCAACCGGTTAAAAGATTTCAATGGAGGGTCCTCCCACAGGGAATGTTGAATAGCCCAACTCTGTGCCAATATTTTGTACAACAGCCATTGGAAGTGATACGTAAAAAATTTCCTAAATCTATAATTTATCATTATATGGACGATATTTTACTAGCTGACTCAAATGCAGATACTTTAGAAATAATGTTTGAAGAAGTAAAGAAAATTTTGCCTTGCTGGGGATTACAAATTGCTCCTGAAAAGATACAAAGAGGAGATTCTATTAATTATTTAGGATATAAAATAGAGCTACAAAAAATTAGACCCCAAAAGGTACAAATTAGGAGAGATAGACTACAGACTCTTAATGACTTTCAAAGATTATTTGGAGACATTTCTCATCTACGAACTATTGTTGGGGTGAAAAATGATGAACTGACTAATTTGTTCAAAACCTTAGAAGGAGACAAGGACTTAAATAGTCCAAGAGAATTATCACCTGAAGCTGAGAAAGAATTAGCCTTGGTAGAAAAGAAAGTGCATGAAGGACACGTGAATCGTATTGATCCAAAGCTGGATTGCATTTTGGTTATCTTACCTTCTAGGCGTTCTCCTACTGGAATATTAATGCAGAGGGAAGATATTATATTGGAATGGATATTTTTACCAAATAAACCAAATAAAAAATTAAAAACTTATGTGGAAAAAATCTCTGACTTGATTTACAAAGGAAAATTGAGACTTCGTCAATTAGCAGGCATAACCCAGCAGAAATTGTCGTACCATTAACTAAGGAGGACATTGAAAAATTATGGACAGAAAGTGAACCTTGGCAAAGAGCTTGCAGTAATTTTTTGGGAGAAATTAACAGCAAATATCCCAAAAGCAATAGAATTGATCTTATAAAGAGAGCTGAATGGATCTTGCCTCAAATTGTACGGCAAAAACCCATATCTGGAGTTCGTACATTTTATACAGATGCCAACAAAGAAGGAAAGGCTGGTTACAAATCAGAAAATTTAAGTAAAGTGGTTCAAAGTCCGTATAATTCAGTTCAAAAATCAGAATTGTATGCTATTCTGTTGGTATTAATGGATTTTTCAGAACCTCTCAACATAGTAACTGACTCTCAGTATGCTGAAAGAGTGGTGTTACATATTGAGACTGCAGAATTTATCCCTGATGCTTCAGAATTAACTTCACTATTTATTCAATTACAAGATACAATCAGGAAAAGGGATCATCCTTTATATATAACTCACATTCGATCCCATACTGGTCTGCCAGGCCCTCTGCACAAGGCAATGATGAGATTGATAAATTATTGATAGGAAATGTGCTGGAAGCCTCAGAATTTCATAAAAAACATCACGTCAATAGTAAAGGTTTAAAAAAGGATTTTTCCATAACCTGGCAACAAGCCAAAGAAATAGTAAAAAAATGTCCTACTTGTTCCGTCTACAATCAAACGCCATTACCAGCAGGATGTAACCAAAGGGTACTCAGAGGAATGAAATCTGGCAGATGGACGTGTTTCACTTTGCAGAATTTGGAAAATTGAAATATGTACACCACACTATCGATACTTATTCAGGATTTCAATGGGCAACTGCTTTGAGTTCTGAAAAGGCTGATTCTGCAATCACTCATTTGCTAGAAGTTATGGCCATCATGGGTATACCTGCACAAATCAAAACTGACAATGCTCCATCATATGTCTCTGTTAAAATGAAACAGTTTTTTGCTTATTACAATATAAAGCATATTACAGGCATACCACATAATCCTACAGGTCAAGCAGTTATAGAAAGATCAAACAGAACTCTAAAGGATATGCTAAATAAACAGAAATGGGTAACAAAAACCCCAGAAATAGACTGCATAATGCTCTTCTAACTTTGAATTTTCTGAATGCCAATGAGAAAGGAACAACAGCTGCAGAGAGACATTGGATAATAGAAAAAACTACAGAATTAAATCAGCCTATATACTTTAAGGATGTGCTGACCTCAGAATGGAAACCAGGGTATGTATTACATTGGGGACGTGGTTTTGCTTTTGTTTCTACAGGAGAAGATAAGCTGTGGGTACCATCAAAATTGATAAAGGTTTGATTTGAACAAGAGAGACCTCTTAATTGAGGAGGTGATAGTTCATCAACCAGCATGAACATCCAATTTAAACTAACTTGTATCAATAAAACATGCCTTTTCATTTAATCAGATAATAACTTGCGAAAAAGGAACATCCCAAAATTAGTCTTGGGAAAGGTTTTTGTTTTTGTCTTTTAGGAAAATGAAGGTTAAGGAATCTGAAGAACACTGGACAAATGAGACAACTGAAGAAAAGTGACAAATCATCTATCCCAAGAAACAGAATGAAACGGTGTATGGGTATATATTATCTAAAAAATTTTATGTCTTCCTAAATGTTTGTTTCTGCTTTTCTCTAAAGATTTAACACTATTGGTCTTCTAACAGTCCCAGTTCAATTAAAATTTAAAGCTGACTTTGGAGTTGGAGAATGGCTCTCTCTTCTTTAAAATCAAGCATGTTGTTAAAAGGTAAATGCAAACTCCCTGTATCATGCCAGAATAAGAGCCATCTTCTGCTATGGTACAGGACAAAAGCAAAATTAATTAAGGGACTATTCTATTACTAATCTCAACTCTTTGATTCTATTCTGATTCTTTAAACTTCTCAAAGTATAAATTTTATATCAAAATTTACAAGATTAATATATATATATACATTTTAAACTTGTTAAGATATGAATGGTCACATAGAGTACTAACTAATTCTAGAAAAAAGGCTAGCTGCATATATATGTTTTTGTGTTCGAGTCTCTTACCAGTTTTCTGCAGGAAATCACGGCCAGGCCTAACATCAACTGAAGTCTCCAGAAAGAAGATGGGGCCCCACAACAACAACAATTCCACGTGGACAATAATAATATCATTAAGCTGACAAACATCATCCACAGATCAGCTTTGAACTACAAGGTGCTCAGAGCAAATTTGAGATGACTAGCTGAGATGATCCAGTCTCAAAGACTACTTGAATAAGGACTTGAGATAAACCCTGAACTTTGGCATTATACACAGACTGGATAATGAAGGATATAGTTACCTCTCCTAGAATTTGACAATTAACCTAAAATCTTTCTTTCAGGATAAAGAAAACTTCGCCCATACCCAGCAGGAAGCAATTTTAAGAATACGACGCCCACATTCCAAAGAGGTGGTGTGGGGCGGGTGGTTTTTTGGTCTTTTTAATGGGTTTTGGGTCTGGGATAATTTTCAGTATTTAGGGGGTTGGTTACAAGTTATTGTCAAGGGTTAGGAAAAAGGCTAAGCAAAGGAGATTAGATTTAAGGTTCTTGTTTTTAAAAAAAAAAAAAAAAAAAAAAGAAAGAAAGAAAAGAAAAAGACAATTACTAATTTTAAATACTTTACATTGGATTGGATTGTTTTATATTGTATACAAATTTGAAACTGATATTGTTAGAAAATGCTATATGTATATTTCTAATTGTATTTATTCCATCCATTTAACAATGTAATGCAAATTTCTGATCCTTGAATGTTATTATTATCAACTATTAGGATATAAAGAAATGAAAGCTAGTAGTTAGACATTATCATAGAACTTGTAGTCAGATTAGATATGTTTTAAAAAATTAAGCAGAGATGTTTTAGACAGGTCATCTTCAAACCCTTCAGAGATCTACAGAATATGGCATTTAAAATGTTTTAATAACTTAGAAAATTTTTCTTTTTTGAGACATGTCAGCTCCTGGCAGTACTAATCTACTTCAGGAAAATATGGGCATTGAAGAAACTGCATATGGAGTCAACTTTCCTTGTGGCAAAAGTTAGCCACTGGACAACAAAGTATCCTCAAATCAACAGGACAAAATGGACAGACAGAACACGAAACAAGGGACTACTGATTCTTGCCAAAACAAGTGTGGTTATGGCTTTATCAAAAGGCATCTTCTGAGGCCAGGACAATACGGCCCCATCCCTGAAATGGCCTTCGCATCCGGAAAAGGTACGGTGCCCTTTTCTTCAAAGCAGCTTAACAGGCAGAGGGCCGATGGATTCTGTTGTACAATGGAACAGCAGCTGAAAGCTCATGCCTCTCAAAAGTAGACTGGCATTTAATAGAGGGATGTGGAGAAGAAGGGATGCTGAGATGAAGCCATATATACACAGCCAAGAAGAATGGACAGTTGAATTTAAAAACTGTCAACAATTTCCAGAATTTAAAATCCTGAATCATGACAGAACACTAGTGGAATTCAGGTGTTTCTGGTACGTGGACTGTTCTCACCCAATGTGAGGTTGAACTGTTGACCTTGTGTACATCCTACTTCCAAATGAGTCTGTCAGATACACTGAGCCTATAGGCTGAAGATGATGCCCCAACACTGCGGAGAAACCTCAGGTGACTGCCCAGGCAGCTGGCTGTTTCTGTCAACTCACAAAATTTTTTGGAAGTTGCTTGGATGCACTTCCTGTTTTTATTTTTGTTAGCTAATATTATTCCCTTCTTGGGTCTCTGAGGGAGTTGAAGATTAGTTAGTTATGGTTGAAGATTAGTTAGTTATAGTTGAATATTAATTAGGATAGAAAATGCATTAGATACATCTTGGATTTACCAAAATAGGATAGAAAATGGAATTATTTTCTCTGATTTGTCAAATACCTGTTTAGGTATTTATTACTTGTATATATTGTATATAGTTATTGTACTTTTGTATATAGTTTTTCTTTTGTTAGTTATAACCTTTTGCTTTTTTTCTTTTTATTAAAATAGAAAAGGGGAAATGTGGTGGTAATCTAATTGTACTGAAATATTATTTTGATTGTATGTTAATAAATAAAGTTGTCTGGGGGTCAGAGCTATTAGAGCCATAGCAAGAGTGTGGCGGTGGTGGCACACGCCTTTAATCCCACAAGATCTCTGTGTGTTCAGGGTCAGAGCTATTAGAGCCATAGCAAGAGTGTGGCGGTGGTGGCACACGCCTTTAATCCCATAAGATCTCTGTGTGTTCAGGGATACAGTCAGCATTGGAGACATATACCTTTAAGACCTAGGGGGCTGTACATTCAGACGGTGACGAGGCAGTCATGTGTTTGGGTTTACAACCAATGAGAAGGCAGAACAACATACTTTAAAAAAACTAACCGACAGGAAGTAGGTCTCTTTTCGCGAAGCTGGGACAGCAGAAGGAAGGGTGAGATTTTAGCTCTGAGCTCTGACCTCTTGGCTTTCTCTTTTACATTGTTTCTGTGTTTCTTATTTAATAAGACGGTTGGTTACATCAACAACTCCCCATGTCTTAGACTCTTCTGGGTGCCTCAAACTCACGATAATATATAAGGAAAAAATCATCTATTATCGGCCAGGTTTTGTGGTGCATGTTTATGTTCTCAGCACTTGAGAAGTAGAGGACAGAGGCTCTGGAATACAAGGTCATCTTCAGTCACACTGTGCGTCTGAGGCCGGCCTAAGATGCATGAGCCTTGACTCAAAACAATAACAACATGGATGGAGAGGTGGCTTGGGGTTAAGAGCACTTGCAGCCCTTGCAGAAGACCAGATTGTTCCCAACACCATGTGGTGGCTCACAACCGTCTATAACTTCAGTTTTACGGGCTATCTGACACCCTCTTCTGACTTCCAAGGGCACCATGTATGCACATGATACATAGACATACATACAAGCAAAACCCTCATAAAATAAAATAAATAAATCTTTAAAAAAAAAAAAACCAGTATTCTACACTCTCAAAGAAACAGTAAAAGAAGCAGATAAAATCCTTAGTCTCTCCCAGTACAGTTGTGATGTCTTGGACTTAACAGCCTTCCTTATTCACACTGTAATAACTCTCGCAATAACTTCTTGAAAGTCTCTGAGGAAATGACCTGTGATGTTCCAGAAAAGGGAGGTGCAGAGGCCCAGAGACTGTTCCTGGAATGTTCCTGAATAATTAAGCTACACTTGCTGTTTGCAGGTCACTGTGGAAGGCTGGTTTCCAAGAGATGCAGCCTCCTCGATCCCCTGAGTGAAGCAAGCTGCTTTTTGCTTAACGTTGTGACTCTATTTGGAACCATCCTTTGTTTTCCCCTTGAAGAACAAAGACTGAGTCTTAAAGACCAAAGTCACAGCAAGCAAGACACATTTCTCATGCCCTGAAGTAACTTCAGTTTGGGGACTGAAATAGATATAAGGCTATTCTAGCTCCTGCTCCCATCCATCATCACATGCAAAGGACTCAGGATGGGGGGAGATGGAGCGATGCCTCAGCAGTTAAGAGCGCTTGTTGCTCTTGCAGGAGACCCAGGTTCAAGTCCCACCACCCACATGATGGCTCACATCCATCTGTAACTCCAGTTCCAGGGAATCTGATACCCTCTTCTGACCTCTGCAGGCACCAGAATGCATGTGGTACACATACATATATGTTGGCAAAATACAACACACTCCAGGACTGGAGAGATGGCTCAGCAGTTAAAAGTATTGGCTACTCTTCTAGAGGACCTGAGTTCAATCCTCAGCCTCTGTGTGGTGGCTCACATCTGTTGGTATCTCCAGTTCCAGAGGAGCTGCTGCCCTCTTCTGGTCTCTGGGGACACTGCACATATATGGTGCATATACATACATGTAGACAAAACATTCATACACATAAAAGAGTGTGTGTGTGTGTGTGTGTGTGTGTGTGTGTGTATTTTAAGAATATAGACTCCAGGGGCTGGAGAGATGGCTCAGAGGTTAAGAGCACTGGCTGTTCTGCCAGAGGTCCTGAGTTCAATTCCCAGCAACCACATGGTGGCTCACAGCCATCTGTAATGAGATCTGGTGCCCTCTTCTGGCCTGCAGGCCAAACACTCACTGTATACATAATAAATAAATAAATCTTAAAAAAAGAATATAGACTCCAAAAGCTGAGATTCAGTTCCCCATGTCTATCAGCTTCTATAACATAGAGTCAGAATTCTAGAACTGAACTAACTTCCAAGCCTGAGTGAAGCTATAGCCATGGTGCCTGTATCCCAGCAGCACCTGAGAAGGGCCTTCCAGCTGCCTTAGAACACGGAGGAGCAGCTAGGAGTGTAGCTCAGGGGCAGACTGAGTATTAGCATGTACAGGGCTTGGGATCTGATCCCCAACACCAAAAATGTAAAAATTAAGTAGGGAGCTAGAAAAATGGCTCAGGGGATAAGAGTGCATACGGTTCTCAGAGAAGGCCCAAGTCTGGTTCCCAGCACGCCTATCCGGTAGCACACAACTAACTACCTGGAACTCCAGCTTCAGGGGACCCAGTGTCCCTAACCTCTGAGAGCACTGACGGACGACAGTCTCACACCCACGCCCAGGAATATAGCTCAAAATAAAGTAAACCTTTAAGATAAAGTCATAATAAAGAGATTGCATGGCAGAGCGTGTCCCAGGGTGCGGCAGGGAAAGCAGGCTAGCTCAGACTTCTCTTCTTGTAAAGCCACTAATGTCATCACCAGAGCCCCGTTCTCATGACCCAAGAGTGGTCCCCAGCAACAAACCAGCAAGTCAGCAGCCGGGTTCAAGGGATTCGAACCTCTGACAGGGATTCCAATGAGGGGGCGGGGACCAGTTTTTTCTTCCCTTGTTTCTGTCTGCTAGAGCCCTGGATGAGGTACATTTGGCAATGAGTCACCCATCTGTGTGGAGTTCTGAGAAGGAAGAAGCCCAGGATCTAACTCCATGTCTCCAGGCGGCACCCACTCCACCTGGACTGCCAGCTTCTATTTCAGGTGAAAGAAAAGTCAACTTTTTGGGCTGGAGGGATGGCCCAGTGGTTAAGAGCACTGGCTGCTCTTACAGAGATCCTGAGTTCAGTTCCCAGCAACCACATGGTGGCTCACAACCATCTGTAATGAGGACTGGCGCCCTCTTCTGGCATGCAGGCAGAACATTATATACAAGATAAATAAATCTTTAAAGAAAAAAAAAAGTGAAGTAAACTTTTCCCTAGGTGAGGCCACTGTGCTTGGGGAGTTTTATCATTGGGGGGATAATTGAATACTGCTGCTGGAATGTGTGGATTTAGTTTTTAGTTTTGTCTTTGTGTGTGTGCTTGTGGAGACTAGAGGACAACTTTGGGGAGCTGATTCTTGCTTCTCTCCTTATCAAGATGGAGGTCTTTTGTTTTTTGCCATGCATGGCATACTCCGGGCTTCCTAGCCCATGGCTTCCAGGCCAATCTCATGTCTCTATTCCTGAGTCAGTGCAGGAGTGTGGAGATTCCAGATGTGCTCTACAGCATCTGGCTTTTTACCTAGGGTCCAGAGATTAAATCCAGGTCATCATGCTATCGTGGCGAGGGCTTAGTACACTCTGAGCTGTCCTCCTGCTCCAAGGCACAGATGCACAAGCTGTTTCCCTCCCTATCCGGTCATGTGACCTTCAACAAGTGACTTACTGTTTCCCGGACTGGCAGATAGAACCTTGTGAGATAAGGCACGTGGAACTCATGGCCCATAACAGCACGGCATGGCTGGGTGGGAAGGAGCTGATGCAGGGGAGTGACGAACTCCGAGTTTCTGTGGGCCTCACAGTGTAGCATTTGTGGGGACAACTAAAACTGTGTGTCCCGGATAATCAGTCCTCTGAGGATTCAGAGAACAGAAAGTCTTGTTCGGAAATAAATGATGAAGGACACAGGGACATGATGTACATCCATGTCCTGGAGAGATGAATCCAATCTAGTGTTTAAGCTGCCATCTTTGAGCTGCAGGTTATGGGTAAACTTAGCCCAACGCTGCTCTAGAAAGGAAGAAACATGGAAGGAGAGACAGGGTGGGGAGGGGGGTGGTGGGGAGTTGGATTGTGTGCTTAAAAGACCTCAAGGTAAAAATGAAGGAAAACTGGCCAGAGACCAGATGACGTAGTGTCGTTAGGATGGAGCTTTGACTCTGCTTTTGGGAGCTCAAAGCATTTTATAGGGTGAGAATAGCAGCTGGCACTGTGGATATGAATCCCATCATCTTAGCCACCTAGCAAAGAAGACCTCTCCCGCAGGGATACAGGATGCTTCAGCCCGTGAGATTGCCGGTGGTCAGATAATTGCAGAGGCATCATAAAGGATCACCTTTAATGGTTTCTCCATTCCCTTTACCATGCTAATAGTATCATGAGCTCCCAAGTGCTGTTCCAAACTTGGGGCGAGTGTGTCCATTAACCATGACCTTTATTTCATTTGCCCCGATGCTTTGATACACAGACAAGTCTTGCCCACCCACAGCTTCTCCCAGGGCTAGCCAATACCTAGAGATAATGACTCATCAGTGAGTGAAGGTTTTGTGAAACAAAAGAGCATGAAACAACCTAGGATTCACATTTCAACCCCTTCCTTTATTCCAGCACACACACACACACACACACACACACACACACACACACACTATGCACTCGCACGAAATCCCAGGGTTTCTTGTACACTTCACGTTCTCTTCCTAACCTACACAGCGACTCCCAGAAGGCCATGTGCCTTTTCCCAACAGGAGATAGTTTGTTGGACATTCCACAAGAGTGAATCATATTTAACACCAAACTGGAAGCAACTGTGAAGACAAGAAAAGCTGTCAAGCACACCAAGTATGCTGATTAGCCCAAGCACAATTCTTTTCAACATATGGATTTTGCATGGAGTTCTGCTTTTGTTGGAGGTGACATTTGCTATGACTATAGGGCTAGCAAGGAACATCTCATCATTACTTCTCACAAAGCAAAATGAAGCTAGGTGTGGCATGTATTTGTGACCCCAGCTCTTGGGAGGTAGAAACAGGAAGATTGGGAGTTCAAGACTTAGCCTTGTCTACTTGGCAACTTTGAGGTCTTTGTGTGTGTGTGTGTGTGTGTGTGTGTGTGTGTGTGTGTGTGTGTGTGTGTATCTTGGGAAAGGATTTTACTTGTTGCCAAGGCTAGTCTTGAACCCCTGGGCTCAACTGATTCTCCTGCCTCGCTTCGAAGTAGCTAGGAACACAGGTGTGTATCACTAGACCCAATTACGTGCTTAAAACAATATAGTGATTAAGAGACATTCTGTTTAAGTAACAGAAAACCCAGTTTCCGTCACCTTCCACCAGAAAGGAGATATATTGTGAGCTGAGAGTCCGGGCAGGGCTGTAAGTTCTGATGACCTAGTGTCTTGGTCCCACTCCGGCTCTCTGACTCAGCGCTCACACAGGACACACGCTTTCTCATCCAAGCACAGGGAAAGAGACCAAGGCTCAGGCGGAGGCTGTATCAGAAGAACTGGCCGTCTCATTCCAAGAGCTCAAGCAGATCTCTTTACAAGACTGCAGCATGTGGCCATCCTTGATCAAGAAAAATGTTATGTCAATGAATCTGGAACTGAGCCAAACTACTGACTTCCCTGGATCCACGAGGCAGCCGGCTTCCCAGAAAGCACGTGGGCAGGGAGGAGCAGGTGTGGGTGCCTGAATGTATGCTTTGGAGAGTAGATAAGAAGGGAGGGGCTGGGGTGGGGGTTGAACCGCACAGTGATTCGGGTGCAGTCACAGAATCTCAATGGATGCATGAGAAACAAAGAAACGGAAGGAGGCAGGGCTGAGCTGAGGTAAGGGATGATAATGGGTTATAACGAAAGGAGGCTGGAGGGATGCTTCAGACATCTAAAGCAGCGCTCTCGGGTTCTGTTCCCAGCACCCTCACAACTGTCTGTAACTCCAGTCCTAGGGAATGCCTCAGTCTCTTCTGGCTCAGGCATGGGCGTGGTGCACAGACACACACACAGGCAACACACTGGTACACATAACATAAAAACTTAAAAACAAAAGGGAGAAGCTGAGACAGGAGGATGGCCACAAGTCCCAGGCCAGCCTGGGCTGCAGTGAGATCTTGTCTAAAAACAACAACAGAAAAGGTGGAAGGAGAGAGGGGAACAATCTGGATTGCCGATCCTGGACGCCAGATTTGCAAGTAAAATCGCCTTGCTTTGACGGCTTCAACTATCCGACTCTAATTGTGATGTGACCACATAAAGGGAAAAGTCATCATGTTCAAACTTTTTTCATTTCCACCTTACATTTGCCTGTCTTGTCTTGGAAGGTTGTAAAATTGATGAGCAAAGAGGTTCTGTGCTTTTATGACATAATGGTATTTAAAATGTCAAGAAGGAAAAAAAAAAAGTGCACGGGAGGGGGGGATGGGATGGGGAGGGGACGCGGGACATCTAGCCTGAGATTTTGAGATTTTTGACCTTGTGGTCATTTCTCTCAGCAGCCCTCTCACATCACACCTGCACACAGCCACTTCTTCACACACATGTGCACAGTTTGGTCCCACATCGAAGGAGAAGTGTCGAATGTGTGGAGGAGGGGCACTGATTTAATCGGTGTCTAGTCTGGCAGTAATGAAAACACAGAGACGTTATTCCGTCTCGAACAGAAGAATCCTCTCGATTTATGTCTCCCCGTGCTCTCTGCGACAAAGAAGCTGCCTCCTCTTTGCAACCACGTGCAATCACGGGGCTGCTGTACGTGCCACATGCTCTTGCTCTCCCTAATCGGCACAGCAACTCCCAGAAGGCTGTGTGCCTTCTCCCCAACAGGAGACAGTTTGTTGGACATTCCGTGTATCATCTTTATCACTAAACTAGAGGCACTCGTGGACACAGAAGAAAATTTATCAAACTCACAAAGTATGCTGAGTAGCCCAAGTATAATTATCTTTAATATATGGATCTGCCTGTGATTTTCATTTGTTGGAGCTGATTTGCCGTGATAACAGAGCTAGCAAACAACATTTCACCATTACTTCTCCCAGAGGCAGAATGAGGTTGGGCGTGGTACACATCTGTGACCCTAGCTCTTGGGAGGTAGAGACAGGAAGATCAGGGGTTCAAGAGCTAGCCTTGGCTACATAGCAAGTTTGAAGCCTGCCAGAGTTACATGAGATTCTGACTCAAACAAAACAAATCAAGACTGTATAATGAGAACATGGATATGACAGTGCATTCGAAGTCCTAAAACACTGTATAGATGTGTTCCTTTTCTGACGTCATTGTTATTTAAAAGATAAAAAGGACCTGAGTCTGGTGGGGCCCACCTGTAATCCCAGCATTCATAGGTGCTGTGGGATGTCTTTCTGCATGCTGTGAATGTGTTGCTCTGATTGGTTGATACATAAAGTTGCATTGGCCTATAGCAGGGCAAGATAAGGCTGGGTGGTCCATTCAAATTAAAGGTGAGACAGAGAAGGGTGATGTGGAGAGAGACACCAGCCCACTGCCCAAGGAGCAGCAAGATGCCAGCAGTCTGGTAACACCACAGCCATGTGGCAACATATAGATGAATAGAAATGGGTTGGGTTAAATTATAAGAGCCAGCTAACAAGAAGCCTGACCCAGAGGCCATACAGTTTGAAAATAATATAAGCCTCTGTGTGTTCACTTGGAACCAAGTGGCTGTGGGACTTGAGTAGGAGAGATTCATCCCATATGCAGGGCAGGCAGGACCGGAGAAACTTCTGGCTACACACAGGTGGGAGAAAGGGGGTCAGACGCTTAAGTCTGGAATTGACTACATTCTGAATTCAAGGCCACACTGGACTACATGGACCCTGATGCAAAATTCAAACAGAAAGTAAAAAGAATAAAATAAAAATGCTAAGGAGCAAGTACTATGGCATCATAATGTATTGGAGTTGTCTTTTTGTTTCTGGGTGTTTTAACACATTCAAATGGAAAACCGCATGTTGATGTTTTAACGGTCCAAAAGCCAGTCTACTTTCAACTCAATTTTTAAATACAATGTTGTGTGTGTGTGTGTGTGTGTGTATCTGCACATGACATGTACACTTGCCTTGGAAGCATAGAGAGCTCCAGGACAACCAGGGCTACACAGTGAGACACTGAGATCTATTTGTTAGTTATTTAGCTGCGTTGTGTTCTTACCCTGCAAGGAAGTGTCACGAAACACGACAGAATCCGCTTATAGAGTTTATTAGAGATAAAGGGATAGAGAGTGCGCAGGCCTGTGGGAGAGACACGTGCGTGGAGAAGAGGGAGAAGAGAGGGAACCGGGAACATGGCGCTCTGCTTTAAAACCGGCTGGGGGCGTGGCCAGGTCACGTCACTACTCCACACGTGTGCGTAGATCACATGGTCACGTTGCGTGCTTACGTGGCCATGTAACGTCACGGATCCTGGTTACACGAGACGCCTTGACCCGGAAATGGCTATCTTGACCTGGAACTTGCTAGGCGGAGGTGTCCAGGTCCGCCGGATATCCTGGTTACGAGAGACGCCCTGACCCGGAAATGCCTATCCTGACCTGGAATTGGCTAGGCGGAAGTGTCCGCCTGGTATATGCGACCGTGGGGGCGTGTTGTGAACCCTTCACTATTTCTGTGGTATATTACAGCTGTCAGTTTGGATATGTGAACCAACCTTGCATCTCTGGGATAAAAGTCAACATGTTTGATTGTATGTTCTTAATATGTTCTTAAATTCAGCTTGCTAGTATCTCTTTTGTCTTTTGCTTTGTTTTGTTTTTTAAACAGGATTTCTCTACACAGCCATAGACATTCTGGAACTCTCTATATAGACCCATGTGCACATACCCACTCCCCACACATACACACAATTTAAAATATAAGATCTTTTAAGAAATGAAAAGAGTGGGTATTATCCAGGCATGGTGATATACCCATTGTAGGAGTAATAGGGAGGCTGAAGAAGAGTGATTGCCATGAGTCAGAGGCCAACCTGGCCTGTGTTATGAGTTCTAACTAAGCCTGAGCTACAGAGTGAGATGCTGTCTCAAAAACCAAGAAACAAATAAAAATCTTGTCTTCTCACAACACACACACACACACACACACACACACACACGACTGTATGAGATGATGGCTGCATGATAATGGTCATTTCACATGTATAGCAAACATCCAGTTGTACATCCTAATATATCTTTCTTTTTTTTCCCCTCCCTTTTTGAGATAGGGTTTCACATGTAGCCCTGGCTAATCTGAAACTCACTGTGTAGCCAAGGCTGGCCTCAAACTCAGAGATCTTCCTATCTCTACCTCCTGGGTATGCGATCAAAGGCATGCACCATCATACCCAGCGGCATATAGGATTTCCATAGATTAATTATACTCCAGTGAAGATGAGAAAACAGAATGTCCCTGTTTTCATGTTGACTCGGTCAGGACTCTGTAACAGGGAAGGGGGCAAAGACTGAACTTGAACTAACCAAGGCCAAACGTGGAATTAGTTTGCTCCCGGATGACAGGGCGGGGTTGAGCAAGCAAGCTACAGAAGAGCAAGCACACAGCTGGCCCTCTGATGGGAGCAAGTTTCAGCATCTCGGGGCTCTTTCCACCTGAGTCTGTCTGTTGATCTCAGGCCGGCCACCGCAACGGGCTTTTTCAGCAAGAATAAAGCAGACCCTCTTCAAGTCACCCTGCCCAAAGTCTGCCCCTGAAGAGGGGGTCCCAAAAATCTCTCTCTTCCCAAACAAGGGTGCTGTGCTGATTGGTGGGTGGCAGGCTCCCTGCTTGTTAGAGCTATCGAATCTGTTCCTGGAATGGGGCTCCTGTGCAGGAGACTCTTGGCACTGTGTTTTTTGAATCAGGCACCCACAGGAGGCCAGGTCATGTGAGGGACAGCAGCAAGGCAGCCCTCCAGGGTGGTCAGCTTGAAGTGCCTGGAGAGGCTCCTGACAAGCGGTTGGTGCACAATACGCATGTCTACTCTGAGTATATTAAGGAGTTTACTTTCCAAAGTTTTAAATATCGCTGGCCATTATGGGTCATGCTTAATTAACATCAGCACTCAGGAGCTAAGGTAGGAGGATTGTTTGGAGTTCAAGGCCAGCCTGAGCTGCATAGAAAAACACTGTGTCAAAAGAGGTTTTTAAATAATTTAGGGCCTGGAGAGATGGCTCAGTGGTTAGGAGCACTTATTGCTCCTGCAGAGGACCTGGGTTTCCCAGCACCCATATGGTGGCACGACCATGTTACTCCAATTCCATGGGATCCATTGCTTTTTCTGGCCTCTGAGGGCACCCGGAGTGCTTGTGGTATTCATACATACATGCAGGCCAAACACTCACACACATAAAATAACAGAAAGCTAAAAAAGTTACAGAATATCATTCTTTTGTTTGTTTGTTTTGTTTTTCAAGAAAGAGTTTCTCTGTATAGTTTTGGTACCTGTCCTGGATCTCACTCTGTAGACCAGGCTGGCCTCAAACTCACAGAGATCCGCCTGGCCCTGCTTCCTGAGTGCTGGGATTAAAGGCGTGTGCCACTGCCGCCTGGCCAGAATATACTTTTTAAAAAGAAATATTTTCTTCTACTAAAACAAATCTTTTCCCCCTGAGTTCTATTTCCACTCTCCCTAAGAAGGCAGCATTTCTGTCTGATCTGAGGCTGAGCATGGTCATCCTTGAACTGGAAGTTCCAGAAAAAGGCAGCTGAAGATGAGTAGAGCCACACACTTGAGATCCCACTCCTTGGGAGGCCAAAGCAGGAGGACTGCCGTAAGTTCAAGGTCAACCTGGGCTGCAGTGTCAGACCACGTCTCCGAAGGTTTAAAAAAAATGAAAATGAAAAATAGGAAGTTGAGCAGCTCACACCTGCTTACAGGTAGTCTCGGTTTCTGTCTGAGTCCTCTGGCTCCTGAAGGTACGAGCAAATGCCTCCATACAGACACACATTCACAAAACTAAAAATTAATAATAATAATAATAATAATAATAAACCATAAAAACAGCAAACAAACAAACAAACAAAAACCTGGGCACTTGGGAGATAACTCAGCTGTTAAACTGTTTTCTGTGCGAGCATACCGACCTGAGTTCAGTATCCATGTAAAAACGAAGCAGGGGAGTAATTCCAGTGCTGAGGAGGTGAAGACAGAACCCTGGGGCTTCCTGGCTAGCCTAACTGAACTTCAGGCCAGTGAGAGGCACAAGGTGGACAGCTCCTGAGGAAGAGCATCCTTGGCCTCCACACACATGCATGTGCACCTGCACACACACACACACACACACACACACACACACACACACACTATATGCAGGATGAGAGAGAACAAAGCCCCTGATTTACCTTTAGCCCACACTGTTTGAGCAATAAAATTATTCATTCATTTCATGTAAGAACAGGTTTGTGTCGGGTTTTCTCTCTGTTTTATATAATTTCTTGCAGCTTTATCAGCATTTGAGTTCATTTCAGAGTTCCTTTAGGCACTAACCAGAAAGAAAAGAAAAAAAAAAAAGGAATTCATTTTGTCCCATAGTCCCACCTAGAATCTTCATTTTCCCCCCACTCTGTGAATGTGAAGAATTTTTTGCATCAATTTGCATATAAATGCAAATAACTTTCCTCCAGGTTTTTCCTGCAGCTGTTAGAAAAGATCCTGGAAATTTTTCATGGCACACACCTGCAGTCCTAGCCCTGGAAGTAGAGACAAGAGGATTAGGAGTTCAAAGTCATCCCCACGTGCATAAGCTGCTGGAGGCCAGCCTGGGACTCCTGAAACTCCCCCCAAAATCAAATTCCCCCACCAGAAGGATAGCTCACTGGTAAAGTTCCTGTTTAACATGCACGTGCCGTGGATTCCATTCTTTGCACCTGTGGTGGTTTCAAAGAAACGGCCCCCAAAGGGAGCGGCACTATTAGGAGGTGTGACCTTGTGGGAGGAAGTGTGTCACTGTGGGGGCGGGCTTTGAGGTTTCATACGCTCAGGATATCACCCAGTGAGCCAGTGGACCTCCTGTTGCCTGCAAGATGCAATACTCTCAGCTCCAGCACCATGTCTGCCTGCATGCTGCCATGCTCCCTGTCGTGATCATAATGGACTGAACCTCTGAAACCGTAAGCTGCCACCTCAATTAAATGTTTTCTTATAAGAGTTGCCTTGGTCATGGTGTCTCTTCACAGCAGTAAAAACCCAAACCACGACAGCATCACATAAAAACAGGCATGGTAAGTAGCACAGGCCTGTAATCATAGCCCTCAGGACACCAAGGCATGAGGATTGCCCCCAAATTCAAGACCAGTTTGAACTATAGAATAAGACTACCACAAACAAACCAAATTCTTATTTATTTATTTATTTATAGATAAATAATAAAATATTATTTTTATTTTTTTTTTCTGAGACAGGGTTTTTCTGTGTAGCCCTGGCTGTCCCAGAACTCACTCTGTAGACCAGGGTGGCCTTGAACTCACAGAGATCCGCCTGCCTCTGCCTCCCAAGTTCTGGAATTAATGGCATGTGCCACCACTGCCTGGCCCCAAATTCTTATTTTTGTTGTTTTTTTACGTGTGTGTGTGTGTGTGTGTGTGTGTGTGTGTGTGTGTGTGTGTGTTGGAGTGCATTTGTGCTACAGCACTCTTGTGGATGTCTAAGAACAACTGTGGAGGTCTGTTCTCTCTCCTTTTACCATGTAAGCACTGAGGACTGACCCCAGGCGGTCGGGGTTTGTGGCAAATAGCCTTACCCACTGAGTCATCTTGCCAGCCAGTGGTGTTATATTTTTATTTTGTTTGGGTTTGGTTTGGAAACAGCATCTCACTATTTAGCCCAACCTAGCCTCCAAACCCAAGAATCCCTGCCTCCTGATCTCAAGTACTAGGATTAAGGCTATGCCCCACCATACCCAGAATGTTGCTGGTGTTAAATAAAGGATGCTTTAATTAAAAAAAAAAAAAATCAAGCTAAGAATCAAAAGTTCAAAATCAGGGGGCTGGAGAGATGGCTCAGTGGTTAAGAGCACTTATTGCTCTGACAGAGGACCTGGGTTCAATTCCCAACACCCATATTGTGGCTCACAAACACCTATATAACTCCAGTTCTAGGGGATCCCATGTTTTCTTCCAGCCTTTAAGGGTGCCAGGCACATACATGGTGCACATACACACAAGCAAGCAAAACACTCACACACATAAAATAATGATGATAACAACAACAATAATAATAATTTTTGACTCGAAGTGGGGAAGGGTGTTGAGACAGGGTCTATCAGTGTATTTCCGGCATTTGCTGTGTAGACCAGGCTGGGCTTGAACTCACAGAGATCCTCCAGTCTCTGCCTTCTGAGTGCAAGAACTAAAGTTGTGGACCACCACACCCATCTATCCCATCTATCCATCTTTCTTTCTTTCTTTCTTTCTTTCTTTCTTCCTTCCTTCCTTCCTTCCTTCCTTCCCTTCCTTCTTTCCTTCTTTCTTTCTTCCTTTCTTCCTTCCTTCCTCCCTCCCTCCCTCTCTCCCTCCCTCCCTCCTTCCCTCTCTCCCTCCCTCCCTCTCTCCCTCCCTCCCTCTCTCCTTCCCTCCTTTCTTAGTTAGAAATCATATACACTCAAGAAGCTGGACTGTCGGTGCAGCAGTAAAGAGGACTGGAGCTGGAGCCCAGTGGGTGGAGCGCTCACCCTGCTTGCATGAGACAGAATCTAGGTGAGGATTATTCAGAAGAATATTAAACACACACACACACACACACACACACACACACACACACACACGCACGCACACACACACACACACACACACACCTCATTCTGGATTCCTGACTCTTCCCACGGTGCTTGCTTTCCACTCCACTCAAGGAACAGTGTCAGGTGAAAGGGCAGCCCAGACCTCCCGAGGACGCCTCCCTCCCTCCCTCCCTCCCTCACTCACTCCACTCACTCACTCCCTCCCTCCCTCCATAGCTGTGCCCTCCTCTCCAGCTACTCTCCTGAGTTTGGGAACTGATGTCTCTAGTCAACCTTGTCTTGGCTCTCCTCGCTCTCTGCTCTCCTCGCTCTTGCTCTCTCTCATCACACAGTCCTACTGGCATGGTGATGAGCAACGCAAGCCAACAAAATAAAAACAAAACATCACCGCTCCAGCTGCAGATCAAGAAGCAAAAGGAACAGCTGGAGAGGCCTGGCCTCTTTGCCTCCCTTTTAGCTGGCCAACAAATCCCTTTTAGACATGGTTTCCACCCAACGCAAGGACCTTTACATCTGCCTCCTCCCTTTCCCTCCCTATTCTTCAGTTCTTAAACACTGTTTCTCTGTCTTTGCAGGACATTTCCTTCCTTTCTTCATTCGTTTAACAAATATCCACTGCATGCCTAGAACAAGTGGGGTACTTTGGTAGGCACTGTGGGGCTGTGTAAAATAATAATAATAACAACAACAACAATTCCATCATATGAGGCTGAAGAGTTGCATGAGTTCTAGGCCAGTCTGAGCTACAGGGTAAGACCCTGCCTCAAAAATCCAAACTCACTGCTATCTAACAGGAACCCAAGGCCAGTTCCCAGCATCTACGTGGTGACTCACAACCCATAATTCCAGTTCCAGGGGATCTAAGGCCTTCTTTGGCTTTCTTGAGCAAAGATGTATGCACGGTACAGACACAGGTATGAGCAAGCAAAGCACTCATACATATAAAAATAGATAAATAAATCTTTAATCTTCCTCATTTAATTAAAAAAAAAATCCAGAAGAGGAAAAACAGTTAAGATCCTGTGCCTTATCGCCTTCAGTTGCTCTGGGATCCTGGACAGCTCAGTCTGTGTTCACCCTGAAGAAGCAGGAAGGACCAGCATCTGATGGGGACAGCAGCCTCTGGGTGGCCCCAAAGAGGAGGAAGTGCTTGGGTCCTCAGACTCAGGTAGACTGGCTGCCCAAGTCATGACATTTCAAGCCTTCCAACTGAGACCTGTGGTTCTCTCACCAGGGCAATGTGAGTCCTGAGTGAAGCCACAGTGAGGAGGAGAGGTATCAGATGCTGAGAACAGAGCCTGGGAGAAAACCAGCCTCCTCCCAAGTTCTCAGGCAGCCTCCTCGACCAGGACAGCAACAGGTAGGTAGTTAGTCAGACTACCAGGCACAGCAGGTTACCCACATGATGGGGAGGTAAGCCTGGGGAGGCTTCTAGAGGGAGACCACGAAATACCAGCATGGAATAAGGGGCAGGTAGCCCAGGGCTGGCTAGCCCTCCTCACTCGCTCCTCTCCTTGTCTCCTTCTTCAGATTCATCCTGTGATATCCAGATGGACTGATGGAGACCAGCCAGTTAGAGGCTCCTGCAGTGGAGAGTGGGGTGGATTCCTGCCTGTAAGAATTTACTCTGGGGCTGCCAGGAAATTAAACAGAAATTAAACAGAAAGACTGACATAAATAACCTTCTTGTCCTAGTTGGGTGTAGGCATGGTGGTATACTCACGGAGATCTACCTGCCTCTGCCTCCTGAGTGCTCAGAAATAAAGGGGTGCACCACCACACCCAGCCTTTTGGAAACATTTTGAAAAGCAGAGTGTCAAGGTGATACTGCATTTCTATATTCACAGAGGCACTGTTCCCAACAGCAAAGAATGAAGCATCTCAAATGCCTACCAGTGTACTGACAGATAAGGAAAAATTGGTGTGTATATGTGGTAGAATAGTATAGGAGTGGGGTATTGCTGTGATAGGTCTGAGTTCCTGCCCTGACTTCCCTCAGTGTCAGAGTGACCCGGGAAGTATAAGCCAAATGAACCCTTTCTTCCTCGAGTTACATTTGGTCATGGTCTTTATCACAGCAATAGAAACCTAATTAGGACACATTATATGTGCGTGCTCTATGGCTGACCAACCCATGCCCATGAAAAAGCCAGAGGAGTATGCCCAGTGTCCTCCTCTGTTATCCTCTGCCTTATTCTTTCGAGGCAGGATCTCTCACTGAACCTGGAGCTAGACTAAAAGCAGCAAGGCCCAGCAGTCCGTCTGCTCCCCCTCAAACACACAGCATTGGGGTTACAGGCAAGCATGTAGCCATGCATGGCTTTTTACATGAGTGCTAGGGATATGAACTCAGCAGGTCCCCATGCTCGGACAGCTAGAGCTTTTACCCACGTCTCCTTAAACCCTTAGTAACTTATAAGATTTTCGACTTAGGAAGTGTTTATCACAGTGTAACCCTATCCCAAACCAAGGAGCATTTGTGTATATACACCAATGCATATTATAAATGTAATAATGAAAGCCTTGCAATGAACCTCTTTGGGGGGCAGGGCAGGCAAGACAGGAAGAGGTTGTTGTTTTTAAAGGAAACATCTTCATCACTTTATTTTTTATTTTTATTTTTTTAGATTTTTGTTTGTTTGTTTTTCCAGACAGGGTTTCTCTGTGTAGCTTTGCGCCTTTCCTGGAACTCACTCTGTAGCCCAGGCTGGCCTCGAACTCACAGAGATCCACCTGCCTCTGCCTCCCGAGTGCTGGGATTAAAAGCGTGTGCCACCACTGCCCGGCTAGGAAGAGTTGATGTAAGGCCTCACACTAACTCAGGTCAACCTCAAATTGACTACATAGCCCAGACTGGCATTAAACTCTGGGAATCCTCCTGCCTCAGGCTCTCAAGTGCTGGGATTTCAGGCATGAGCCTCATCTCTAAAATTCTTCTAAAAATGTCCTAATTACCTCCATGTCATACAACTGACCTAGCTTGCTTCTTTGGCCTAAGATACTATGATTCATCCTGAGAGGGGCATTTTAAGTTTACTCTTTTTTCCCTAAAGTTTCAATAATTGCAGACTATGAAACAAATGGACAGTGGACAGATTAGCATGGGGAAAGCAGGGGAGCCTTACACAGAGCAGGAGACTCAAAGGACTGAGACAGTGGGAGCCAAAGGATTGGAGACTATGGCTTCTGTGGGGAAGACAATCCTGCAAGGTTGACATGAGTGAGAGGTACCGGGTGAGTGAGAGGTTACTCAGGATGCCGATGAAGTCCTGAGGATGCGCGTAGAGTAATGGAGGTTTGTCAGGTTTCACATTTCCGGTCTCTTCTTCCAGTGGAGAGAGCAAATCCAGTAGTCTAGTCCATGTGTACCTCTGCTGACTATTTACCTCACTAGCATAGTCCTTGATTGATTGATTGATTGATTGATTGACTGATTGACGACACTGACTGACTCACTGATTGGATTGATTTGATTGATTGGTTGGTTGGTTGATTGATTTTTTTTTTCCTGAGACAGGGTCTCATGTAGCTCAGACTGGCCTCAAACTCACCATGAAGCCAAAGACGACCCTGGGCACTGATCCTCCTGCCTCCACCTCCTAAATGCTGGAGTGACAGCCTGAACTATGAAGGGACAGGGATGGAAAAGGGTTCCTGAGACTGGCTGGCCATATGCTGTGGTTGGGGGGGCAAAATCAGTGCACTGTGCTCTGTGCCTTCATTGTGGTAGCAATCCCTCCCTGTAAGGTTAGCAACCCGGAGGACCAGTGCAGAACATGGCTGCGGCAGCTTGCCCAGCCTCCCCATACCCAGTCTCCGCCTGCCCTCTCCAGCCCTCCCCTCCCCATACCAGCCCTTTCCTCCCTGCTTCTCCCCTCCCTTCCACAGCTGTGTTAATGGAGCTATTAAACTACAGGAGTAGACATAATTAACAGCCGTCTAGTGGACTTAACGACTTAGATCAATGAACTTGGAAGAGCTCTTTTAACAATACGGTACAAATTAGACGTGGTGGTGGACACCTGCAATCCCAGCTCTCAGGAGGCAGAGGCAGGCAGATGTCTGAGTTTAAGGCCAGCCTGATCTACAGAGCGAGTTCCAGGACAGCCAAGGCTACACAGAGAACCCTGTCTCAAAAAACAAACAAACAAAACTGCGTGTGTGTGTGTGTGTGTGTGTGTGTGTGTGTGTGTGTGTGTGGCGCACGTGTCCATATGTGAATAGAAGTGCCCACTGAGTCCAAAAGACAATGTCAGATTTCCTGGAGCTGGCGTTCAGGCGCTTGTGGTCTGGGCTCTTAAATGGTGAGTCATCTTTCCAATCCCTGGCTATTATTATTATTATTATTATTATTATTATTATTATTATAATTATTACTATTATTATTATCAGTATTGTTATCTGTGTGTGTGCACACGTGCGTGTGTGCAGACACTTCTGTATGGTCACACCCTTGGTATAGCACACATGTAGAGGTCAGAGGACAATGTTCTGGATCCTCTCCTTCCGCCATCTGGGTCCCATCCTGGAGCTCTGGCTGCCCGGCTCTGCTGCGAGCGCTTCTACGGGCTGACCATGTCACCGACCCGCAAACTGGCCTTTTATTCCCGATATACAACCAGCACTCGGGAGGCAGAGCCAGGCAGATCTCTGTGAGTTCGAGGCCAGCCTGGTCTACAAAGTGAGTTCCAGGAAAGGCGCAAAGCGACACAGAGAAACCCTGTCTCGAAAAACCAAAAAAAAAAAAAAAAAAAAAAAACAAACAAACAAGTGTAGCTCCAGCAAATGAAAGCTTGGGGACATGAATTAATTCACCCGAAGTCCCAGTGGTAGAGCCTGCCTGACAGTGGAAGCTGGGTTCTTTGTAACAATCGGACACGCACTCATCTCTCTCTGAAAAACTATTCACTGGATAGACACACCTTCCCGGGTTTTGTCCTGACCAGGCAATTCCAGTTCAACCCATGAAACACCCCTAACCTGACAAGGAGACCTAAGAAAATTCACTAAAGCGGGCGTGGTGGCGCACGCCTTTAATCCAGCATCGGGAGGCAGAGCGGCGGATCTCTGTGAGTTCGAGGCCAGCCTGGGCTACCAAGTGAGCTCCAGGAAAGGCGCAAAGCTACACAGAGAAACCCTGTCTCGAAAAACCAAAAAAAAAAAAAAAGAAAATCTCACTAAATCACAGTGTATGTGTGGGTGGGTGGGGGATGGGGTAGCTTGTACCCCCCTAACCCAGCCAGTGTGTGTAGTGGGAAGGGCAGTGGCTTGTACCTGCCTGACCCAGCCATGCTCCTGGGGAAGAAAGTGCCCTTCCCACACACAAGGGCACAAGCCAGGCTGCCGAAGCCGCCACTGTGTTTATCGAAGAATGAACATTCCCGGGCGTTCCTGTACATTTTGATTTAAAAACGCCACTGATACAAACGGAGCTCATGTACGCACTGAAACTGCGTGGTGGATCCCAGTTAAGGAGCACATTTGGGAGAAATACTGCTTCACCCAGCTCTAACTCAAGAAGATTTGAAAAAAAGAAAAATGCACAGTTAAGATAATTGGCTTTTTAAATAAATGGAGCTACACTGTTCGGAAACCAGAAACGCCAACTTCAACCTCCTTCTCCCCTCCCCTTGTGAATCATGATAATGCATCCAAGACCACAAGCTTGAGAATTAATTGGCCATATTTTATTACATCCAGAACACACATCCACGGAGACTGCAGGACAAAAGATAAAGACTGAGAAACAAAGGCATGCAGCTGGGTGTGGTGGCTCCCCGTGTGGGAGACCCCAGACAGAGTTACTGTGAGTTTAAGGTCAGCCTGAGCTACCTCAGTGAGTCCTGGGCCAGCCTGCAAAAAAAAAAAAAAAAAAAAAAAAAAAGAAAGAAAGAAAGAAAGACAAGAAGTGGGGAGGTGGGAGGTGCCATGGTACATGCCTGTGATCCCATGGGATTCCACACTCAAGGTGGAGCAGGAAGTTGAAAGTCTGAGGCTAGCTTACGTTACACAGGAAACTAGTGAGAATTTTCTGGACAGAAAAAGAGGAGAGATGGAAGAAAGAGAGGGGAGAGGGAGAGAGGGAGGCAGGCAGGCAGGCAGGCTGGCTCTATCCTGGGTAAAAAAAGCCTTTAGGTCCTCTGCAAGGGCAGCAAGTGTTCTTAACCACTGGGCTATCTCTCTTGCCCTCTGGAAGATGTTCTTAACAAGCTTTTCCACTTTTGAAATCTCGTCTTGATGATCAACGCAGAATGAGAAACTAGTCAAATTACCTAATTTGACTTTAAGATGCCAGATTGCCAAAACCAGTTCTTCAAAAAGTGGAGGCATGGGGTGCCCCAAGACTAGCTGAGAAGAGCCTGGGGTAAAATCATAGGCCTGGCTTCCATCAGACCACCAGCCATTGTCCTAAAGACTGGGGACTGGCCCGGCCTCAGCCCCAGAAGAGATTCTGAAAATCTGGCAACCCGGTCAAAATTCAACTGGCTACAGGAAGGCTTTCTAGCCAGTCCTGGGGACAGGCCCCTTCACATTTCTTAGCAGGAAAGGGAACCTGGTACTAGGCTATTTGAGGAACAAAAGCAGCTGCCCTCTGGGCTTCTTTTTCTCTCTCTGGGAGCTGCTTGTCTCTCTTTCTCTCCCTTGTATCTTAAGTGTCCTTCTTTCTCTGCCAAACGGATACTTTTCATCGCGGCTGAAAGGAGTGTACACCAGAAGACGGAATTCCAGGCCAGATGCTTTCTTGCTAGGCAAGGACCGACCTGGCATCCCCCGCCCCTAAGCAGAAGTCCGAGAGTCAGAGGAGGAACTGACTGCATGTGCAGAGATGAGGTGGTGGGAAAGGTAGGTCCCAGGGTTGTCGAGTGGACTTTGAATTTTGGTTCGGAGGGCTCCAGAGCAAAGTTGGGACAGGATGGCAGAGAGAGCACAAGAAGGCCAATGCAGATCCCAGAAGGCTGGACTCCCCAGCTAAAGATTAGGATTGTAAGGTACCCTGAAAGTAAAACATCCGAAAGAATTCCAGCCGAGAAACTAATGTGACTCCGTGTGTGATGCAGGATGATGGCTGAAGACACTCTTTAGCTGTCCAGGAATAAGGACACCAAAAGCATTAGGTCCCATCCTGTCCCATCTCATGTACCCCACTCCCGACTTTTCTGTGTCCCTCTTCTGAACTTACTGTAGACCAGCTGCTGAACTCAGAGATCTGCCTGCCTCTGCCTCCCCAGTGCCGGGATGAAAAGGGGAGCCAAGGCCAAAGTCCCAAGCCCACAACAAAGGTTCCAGAGAAGTCACACCCAGCCCGGCATGGCTGTGTCTGTCCTGAGATGAGCACAGTTGGTTCTGCCCCAGGGCCCTTAGTAGGTACTCGTAGCTGAGTCTTTGGGACCGCATGCCCCTGAAGGAAGTCATGTCCTCCAGGAAGCAGAAGAGAGCTATACCCTGCCACGGAGAACCCAAACATGACCCTGGAAACAGTCATACTCCTGAACCACTCAGGCATTCAGGACTTGCTGAAAATAACCAGTTCTTTTTGTTTGATTTTTTTTTTTTTTTATTTTTAATTTTTGGTTTTTCGAGACAGAGTTTCTTTGTGTAGCCTTGGCTGTTCTGGAACTAGCTCTGGAGTCTAGGCTGGCCTTGAACTCACAGAGATCCACTTGCCTCTGCTGTTTTGTTTTGTTTTCTTTTCTTCCTTTTTTTTAAGATTCATTTATTTATTACGTACACAGTGTTCTGTTTGCATGTGTCCCTGCACACCAGAAGAGGGCGCCAGATCTCATTACAAATGGTTGTGAGCCACCATGTGGGTGCTGGGAATTGAACTCAGGACCTCTGGAAGAGCAGCCACTGTTCTTAACCTCTGAGCCATCACTCCAGTCCACTGTTTTGTTTTCTAACACAGGGTCTCATACAGCACCGAGTGGCCTCAGCATCACTGCATAGCCAAGGCTGACCTTGAACCTCTGACTTTCTGGTCTACATCTCCCAAAGGCAAGAATGACAGGCAGGCAGTACTGTGTCTACACAGACCACTTTTTTAAGCCCCTGAGAACTAACCTTGAAGATGTTAGGTCTCAAACTTGCCACAAAAGACCAAGGCGCCTATTTAACATATCAAAGTGGACCAGGCCTCCAGGTTCTCCCAACATCCCTCAGTCTCTACCTTTGACAAGGTATGGCTAGCATACCCCAACCCCGACCCTAAACTTCTCCAGCCCAGGCGTTGTCTCCAGCCCAGGCATTGTCTGCCCTTCCCCCAGCCGCTCATCCTATATAATCCAGCCATTTTGGTTACTTGGCCGGTTGGTCTATCCTTTACTCTCTTGGCCGTCTCTTAGCCCAGGCTCCCCTCTTGGGTGGTGGCTCCTGTCCCCTCTCCTTTCCCCCTCTCCTCCATGGCCCAGCTCATGGCCTAGTCTTGTTCATTCTGGTTTCTCCCAGATGTCTCCGACTCTGACTATAACACGCCCTCAAATCTACAATTAAACTTTCTCCTCCACCATACCTAGGAGAAATCATGTCCTTTCCTTTTTTAATTAATTGATTGATTGATTTTCATCCCACGTTACTTGCACTGGGCACACGAACACATAGCATTCAAAGAGAGGCAATAACAAGAGAATGTGCTTCAGTTTCTGCAGATCGGGAACCAGGAAATGGCTTCTCTGGGCTGTCCCTGCTCCGGGTCCCTGGAGGCTACAGTCAAGCTGTAAGCCAGGCTGGGAGTTTATAAAAACGCTGGAAAAGTCTCCGTGTCAGCATGCTTGTGTTAGTGGGAAGTTCTGGCAAGCCCAGGGTCGTGGAAGAAGAAATAATCCCATTTAAAGATCACTCTCGAGATAAAGCTTTTCTTCTGTGTAGTGGCTACACCTTTACTCCCGGAACTTGGGAAGCAGAGGCAGACGCATCTCTGTGAGTTCCGGGCCAGTCAGTGCTGCATAGTAAGGCCCTGACTCAGAAGAGGAGGAGGAAGATGGAGAGGGAGGGGGGAGCTCTCAGGCCTGGGGGTGTAGTCCAGCACACACACACACACACACACACACACACACACACACACACACACACACACACACACGAGTAAGAAAAGAAAAGAAAACATAATCTCCCAATTTTCTAGATTTTTTTTCCCGGTTTTTCGAGACAGGGTTTCTCTGTGTGGCTTTTTGCCTTTCCTGGATCTCACTCTGTAGCCCAGCTGGCCTCAAACTCACAGAGATCCACCTGCCTCTGCCTTTTGAGTGCTGGGATTAAAGGCGTGCACCACCACTACCAGGCCTGATTTTCTAGATCTTAAGAATACACTAAATAACTTTGATCTCTGTTTTTTTGGGTTTTTTGTTGTTGTTTTTTCAGCAATGCTTTCTCTAGAAAATAAGGTACCCACAGGGCTGGTGGGCAGTGACCTTAATCTCAGCACTCCAGAGACAGAGGTAGAAGTATTGCTGTAAATTGGAGGCAAGCCTGGGCTAATTAATTCTGGTCTAGTCTGAGCTGCAGAGTGAGACTGATGAATCTCATAAGCCGTCAAATGTCTTCCTTTTTGAGCTCTCCCATTATTTTCAGAGGCAGGGGAGGGTCTCATACTGGGACCTGAGGCTAGGTAATGAGGCTAGGCTGGTTGACAGTCGAGTCCTAGGTCAACACACTCACATAGCAAGCATTTTACCAACTGAGCATCTCTCTGGCCCCATTTTGTTGTTCCAGGCAGGGCTCCTGTGACATAGGCTGGCCTTGAACGAACCGTGGGGTTGAGGATGACCTGAAATTCCTGATCCTCCTGCCTTGCCTCTGCTTCCTAGCTGCTGAAATTACAGGTGTGAACCATTGGGCTACATCATCTCTTGTCTTTGCTACCATTTTACAGGGTTTCTCAGTGTAGCCCTGACTGTCCTGGTACTCGATTTGTAGACCAGGCTGGAGCTGAACTCAGAGAGATCCTCCTGCCTCTACGTTCCAAGTGTTAAGATTAGAGGTGTGCGCCACCACTGCTCAGCTGAAGGCATTGTTTTTAATTGCATTTTTATTTATTTATTCTGAAGGGGGCCATGAGCATGGTGTGGCATGGGTTCTGTGGAGGTCAGAGGACAACTTACGTAAGTTAATAATCACCTTCTAACCCAGTAGTTCTCAATCCTCCTAACGCTGTGACCCTCTAACACAGTTCCTCATGTTATGGTGACCCCCAACCATAAAACTGTTTCATTGCTACTTCCTAACTTTAATTTTGCTGCTGTTATAAATTGTAATGTAGATATCTGATATGCAGGATATCTGATATACTACCATCGAAGGGGTCGAGACCCACAGGTTGAGAACTTGTGAGCCTGTGGGGCCAGTGATTTAATTCAAGACCTCAGGCTTGGTGCAGGAACCTTCACTTACTGAGTCATCTGGCTGCCCCCAAGACACATATATACATATGTATGTATATTTATATCACAAATATATATGCATGTATATTACATATATATATAAATATATATGTATATTTTATATATATATATTTGAGGCAGGGTCTCACTATGTAGCCCTGACCCCATAACTATTTTTTTTCTTGGCCCAATGACTAGTGAAACCACAGTGTTAAGTTTTTCTATTTCATAGCCAAAACAAAACAAACAAACAAAATAAGCAAAAGAGACTTGTGTCCATCTAACATCTGACATGGTCTGGAAGTGACTCCGGTGTACCTTCCTCATGCTTTGTGAACTTAACACATACTGAGGGTCACCTGGAAAGAGGGAACCTCATCTGAAGACTTGCCTCCATCAGACTGGCTTGTAAGCATGTCGATGTCTTAATTGTTAATTGATGTGGGAAGGTACAGGCCACTACAGGCAGAGGCATCCCTGGCAGGTGGGTCTGGGCTGAATAAGAAGGTAGCTGAGCAAGCCTGGGTGGGTGGGGGTAGGGGGCTGTAAGCCAGGGAACAATATTCTTCCGAGGTCTCCACTTCAGTTCCTGCCTCAGCTTCCTTCAGTGATGCACTGTGGAAGCGGTAAGCTGGATAAACCTTTCCCTCTGGAGAGTTGGATTGGGTCAGTGTTTTATCACAGTCGAAGGAAAGCAAACCGGGCCAGCGGGCATAGGCTAAGGCCTGGTGTCAATCCTCAGCACCATTCCTGGGGTAGGTGGGGCTCCTGGACACTCTCTCTGCTCAACCCACCAAGGATCCAGAGAGATTAAGAAAGGCTTGAGTTCCTGAGAAGACACTTCTTTCTCAGGTCAGTCCTCAAGGCCGACCCTGTCTTTGTTCCAGAGTTTCTCAGGCCCCAGAAGAACCCAGAGGGGGAGGAAAATCCAAGGCCAGTACAGGGCTGGGCTGGATAAAAGGCTTCAAATCGGAACATCAGTTCTCACAGTGGAATATATGAGTGAAAGAGAGAGACAGAGACAGAGACAGAGAGACAGACAGACAGAGAGAGAGCAAACTGAAATGTTACAACTTCAGAAAGAACTGAGACTTCTCATTAGTACAATAGATGGGGCGTTAACCTTGTAGAAAGAACTGGAAGAAACCGTTCAGGGTGTGGGGTGTCAGCTGATCTCCAAGAAGCAGCCCATGACTTCTTTACTTGACTCCCTACGTAGACCAGGCTGGCCTCAAACTTGTAGTAGTGATCCTCCTGCCTCAACCACCTCTCAGCTGGGATTACAGGCATTTGCATGGCCACACCTGCCTTCACTTTTGGTTTTATCTCATCCCTTTGAGGCCTTTCCGGGCAGAAGAATGTGGAAAAGATATTGGCCAGGGAGATCGCAGGTGTGTCTGCTGGTGGCCATGGGACACCGAGCCGGGGAGTAGCAGACAGGATTGTACAGCCAGGCAGGAAAAACGACTGTTTCTGTGTTGGATGGAATCTGAGTATCAGAGTTAAGAGCCTACAAACAAAACAAACACCAACCTATTAATACTCTGTTGACATCTAACTGGTCTTATTTTGATTCATGTCCCCAGTCAGGGCTAGATATGGAATTCAATACTCAGTGGGTTGTCCCTGTTGGCAATCCTGATCTACACCCCTAGTTAATGAACACACAATACACACACACACACACACACACACACACACACACACACACCGCACACACACACATTCTCAAGTGCTCACTCGGCAATGTATATATAGATACAGTTTTCCATCTTCAGTTCACTGCAGATGGCCATGCAATTATGAGAATAACAATGAGAGGTCTAACACAACCTTTATCTAGCTCCATCAATGGCAACATTTTACAAAAACTGCAGAACATCCCAGCCAGGAGGTTTACTCTGATACAGCCAAGGGACAAAACGTTCTCAACCCAAGGAGACCATCCCGCTGTTATCTTAGACCCACACCTACATCCCCCAGCCCTCTTGGCCACCACCAATCTCTTCATTTCTATAATTTTGTCAAATCTCAAGGTTGTCATAGAACATATAGGATATAACTTTTGGGTGTTGGTGGTTTCGTTTTAGCAAATTCCCTGGTTATTGCATATAAAAACATTTATTTCCTTTTATTGTTGAATATGCAGAACAGCCCCACACACCTCATTTGATAGGCCGGACTGACTTAGAGTTTGTGATGTTCCTTATGTCTCTGGTTTGTAAGCTCTGGGATTATAATCCTGAGCCACATGGCTGACTGGGTAGCGGTAGGCACTTGCTCCTCAAGTCTAATGACCCAAGCCTAATGCCCAGGACCCACATGAAGGTAGAAGGACGAAAGGGAATGCAGTTGTCCCCGGAGCTTCATACTGAACACATGGCGTGCCCACTGGTAAATGCAAACATTAAAATGAACAGAACCAAAGGGAGAGAACACATTTCGAAGTCTGCGGGTTTCCGTATCTCAGGGGTAGAGTCTTGAGTCATATGTGTCAAGCTCTGGATTCGATCCCCACACCAAAAAAAAAACAAAAAGCAAATTCAAATAAGTTCTTTTACTCAACACTCAAGAGCACAGTAGCACAGAAAAGATAAATATTTTGGAGTTTTTTTTTTTAATGGGGGCTCGTGTTTATTTTTTTATTTTAATTTTTATTCTTTACATACATTACATCCCATTTTGGAGTTTTGTGGGGTGTTTTTGTTTTGTTTGTTTGTTTTTATGTAACTGAGCTGAGCTCCCAGGGATGTTGTGACGAAGTCAGATATTGAGAAAAAGGAGGAAAGGGAAGAATCTAGCTTATTATTGATTTGCTTTGTTTATTGAGATGATTTCATTATACAGCCTTGGCTGTCTTGGAACTCACTATATAGACCAGGCTGGTCTTGAACTCATAGAGACCTGCCTGTCTCTCTCCCTGGGATTAAAGGTGTGTGCCACCACAAAAAAAAAAAAAAATGATATTGTTTAAAAATTATTTTATTTATTTGGTCTCTTGTCACCCAAGCTGACCTTGAACTTAATTTGTAGCCGATGGTTTTGCAATTCTGATCATCCCATTTCTACTTCTCAGGTGCTAGGATTAGAGGTGATACCACCATACTTGGGGTTAACTCCACATTCAGGATAAAACCAAGTCTTTGAATATGCTAAGCAAACAGGACTTTCCACATGCACTTATTATTATTATTATTTAGTTTAGTGTAGTTATAGTTTCAATTTTTTTTTTTTAATTATGTAGGCTGAGTGTAATGGTGCCTGCCTTTAATTCCAGCATTCCGTAGCAAGTGAGTCTCTGTAAGTTCAAGGACAGCCTGGTCTAGATAGTGAGTTCTAGGCCAGCCAGAGTTACACAATGAAACCTGTCTGGAAAAAAATTAATTATATGTACATGTCTGTGTGTGGGTTTGTACACTCGAGTGCAGATACCAGAGGCATTGGGTCCCCTGGAGCAGGAGTCTGGGTGGCTGTGAGCTGGCCCAGGTGGAACTGGGAACTGAACTCATGTCTTCCGGAAGGGCAGGAAGTGCTCTGAACCACCTAGCTGCCAAGCCATTTCTCCAGCCCTAGTTCAGTGTTTTGAGACAAATATCTTGCTTTGTGGTCTTTGCTGGCCTGGAAGCCATGATCCTCCTGCTTCATCCTCTCTAGTGCTGGGATTTCCGGCTGTGCCACCATACCCTGACATCTTTTACTCTTGTGAGAGTGACAAGAAGTCATTTAAAAAAAAAAAAAAAAAAAAACAGAAGAAAAACCCAGAAACAAAACTCAGATGGTAAAAATGAGATCAGTCCCCAGGAATGCACATCTTTATCAGGACACAGATTGGGTAGGAGAGCAAACAGGGTAGGGCAAAACAGTCACGTGATCTTCTCTCCAATTGTAATAGTTCTTCAGTATCATGGATATCAACCTGGCTTGTTTTGTTTTTAATTTTTATTATACTTTATTTTGTGTTGTATTTTTTATTTTTTGTAGTGTATGTGTACCCACTTGTGCGCATGCCTACATGTGCATTGTAGACAGTTGAGTCACTGTTTGGGTTCAGGGAACTCAACCCAGGGTCTCTGCAAAAGCAGTAAGCACCCTTAACCCAGATAACTGAGTCATCTCTCCAGTCCCTTGTTCTGTGTCTGAGACAGTCTCTCACGTTGTCACTCAGGCTAGCCTGGGACTATAACTATGGTTAGCTTCCTGCCTTAGCATCCCCCTCACTGCTGTGAGTGGAAAACACACGAGTGTGAAAAATATTCCTGATTTCATGTATATGGTTTTTAATATTTACATACTATTTTTTTACTTATGTGTGAAACAGAATGTGATACTTTGATGTATGACTACCTGTCCAAGGAACAAACTCAGGGTAATTTGCATACTCCTCATCTTAAACTTTTACCTGGGCTGGAGAACATTCACCTATGGGCAGGAAACCATGGGCTTGATCCCCGGCCCTGCATAGAAGCTGGTGAGATGGTGCACACCTGTAATACCAGCATTGGGGGGGGGGGGAAGCAGGAAGATGAGTTCAGGGCCAGCCTTAGGTTCATAGCAAGTTAGGTTTAGGTACATAGCCAGCCTAGGCTACATGAGGCCTCCTCTCTCTCTCTCTCTCTCTCTCTCTCCTCCCTCCCTCCCTCCCTCCCTCCCTCCTCTCCCTCCCTCCCTCCCTCTCTCTCTCTCTCTCTCTCTCTCTCTCTCTCTCTCAGGGGGGCAGTTCTGGGGAATTGAACTCAGGGTCTCACGCATACAAGGCCAGAGCTGTTCTCCTGAGCTGCAGTCCCAGTTATGAGACTATGTCTAAAAATTAAAATACAATAACTCCTATCATTTCTTCATGGCGAGTGCATTCAAATTCTCTTCTAACTATTTTGAGCTGTATAATGTATTCTCGTTCACTATATTCAGCCTGTGTCCTGTTGAATAATGCCATGGTACTTGAGTTGATCAAGCTGTTTCTGTCCGTAATTCCTTTAAAACAGTGAGGGTGCACACAAGATGTCCAAGCAGCATTCTGAATTTTCTTTTAAATCTCACGTGACCAGCTTTTCTAGAGAAGCGAGCGAACTTCAGAAGTACAAGCTCAGCCTGCCCTACAGGCAATGCGTGTTTGTTTTTGAGAAATCTCAAACTGTTTTTGATGAGAGAATTAACCCTCTCGGGGAAACATCTCAGTCACTGGCTGTCCCATGGGAGAGTGTGGGAGAGGACACCTGCGCCCTGTGGTGTCTCAGAAGGTGGTGGGGGCTACTACACAGAATCTGTGTAACCGACGCCTCCAGGGGAGGGTGGAAAGCAGGGCCAGCTGCCTTCAGCTTCACAGAGGCCAGGCGAGCAGTCCTTCAGATGTCACCAAAGCCAACACAAGAAAACCTTGGAGACTTGCCTCTGAGCGTTGGGTGGAAAGGACGGCAGAAACTCTGTGTTTGGTACAGGACAAGTGCTTGATAAATGGATGTGTGTTGAAGGATTGAGGACATCGCTCAGTTATTAAAGTGCCTGCCTAGCATGCATGAAGCCCTAAGATGCCAGAGTATTCTATTTGCTAGGCAGTGGTCGCTCACACCTTTAATGCCAGCACTGCGGAGGCAGAGGCAGGCAGATCTCTGTGAGTTCAAGGCCAGCCTGGTCTACAGAGTGAGTTCCAGGACAGCCAGGGCTACACAAAGAACCCTGTTTCAAAAAACAAAACAAAACAAAAACAACAAAGAATGTTCTGCTAGCACTGAATAAGACAGGGTATAGTGATCTGTACCTGTAATGCAGGTAATTCCAGCCCTATAATCCCAGTAGTAAACAGACAAGAGGGCCAGAAATTCAAGGTCATCCTCCATAAGGAGTCCCAGGCAAGCCTGGGTGAACTACAGAGATTCCGGCTCAAACAAGAGAATTAAGAGGGGAAAAAAACAACTTAAAAAAAACCCTATAGTAAAGACAAACCCTCTAACTGGGTCCTGGTGGTACATGCCTTTAATCTCAGCACTCAGGCAGAGGTAGGTGGATCTTGAGTTCCAGACCAGCCTGGTCTACACCAGGACAGCCAGGGCTACATGGAGAAGCCCTAGTTTGAAAAAACAAACAAAAAGACTAACTCTAAGGTTTTGTTATGTAGCCCAAGCTACCTTCAAACTTATATGTTGCCCAGGCTGACCTCAGATTCATGGGAAATCTGTATCAACCTACCCAGTGCTAAGATTGGAGGTTTGTGCCCCAGGCCTGGCTGAGACTTATAACTTCTACACCAGTATCCTGGACATATTTTATGCAGAATAGAGAATATTATGCATATATTTTAACTTTTTTCTTCCATATTGAGGATTAAACTCAAGACTTCACACAATAATAGAGCTAAGAAAGTGTGCTCTACCATTGACCATTTTATCTCTAGGCCCTTAAATACAATTTTACTTTTTATGTTTTATTTTCTCTGTGTGTGTGTGTGTGTGTGTGTGTGTGTGTGTGTGTGTGTGTGTGTGTTTAAGACAGGGACTTACTATGTGGTTATACTAGCCTCAAACTCACAATCTTCCTGTCTCAACCTCACAGGTCTTTGGATTACAGGGGTGTACCACCTCACCTAGCTGTTTGTGTTTGGCTTATTTTAATGAGTGTGTGTGTGTGTGTGTGTGTGTGTGTGTGTGTGTGTGTGTGTGTGTGTTCCAGGGTGTGTATGCACATGCATTTGGGGCCTTGTGGGGCAGATGTCTATGCAGGTGTCTTCCTCAGTTGCTCTCCAGGTGTTTGGTTGGTTTTGTTTTTGAGACAAGATCTCACTGTGTGACCCTGACCAGCCTGGAACTCTGCCTGCCTCTGCCTCACAGGAACTGGAATTCAAGATATGCACCACAAAAAACTCAGGGTTTGGGGGTTGTCTTTTTATAACGGGGGTCTCTCACAGACTTGTCTAGGCTGGCCAAGGCTCTCTTGGGATCCTCTTGTTGACACTTGCCCCTGGCCTGGACGGCAGTCACCAGCCCACCTCACCAGACTTTATGTGCTGATGCTGGGGTTCCCAACTTAGGTCCCGCTCATGTTTGTACCATCTGACTGAGCCATCTCCCCATCCCCTCAGCTTCACTTTTCAAAAATATCCAGTTTTATAACCTGGATAATAAGCATAAAGCCAGCCTTGTGCTATAAGCAGGCACAGACAACATATTCCTCAGCCCTGGGCTACATACCCCTGGCTGGAAATCTTGGGCCTTGCAATCTTTTCTGAACACTTCAAGGCTAGTGGATGTGAAAAGCTTTGTCGAGAATTTCCCAAGAACTTGAATAATGTAATCTCACAGAATGGGGGGACGTTGATACTCTTCGTATCAAAGCAGGCAGTACAAATAGTACCTGCCTCCTGCTTCATTTTCAAATGTGCTGACTTTATTGTTCTCAAAATGAGCCCCTCCCCCACTTTGGGGCTGGGATAGAACCCAAGGCACATGATCCAGGGCTCAGCCCTGGAGCCACACCCAGGTCCTCAAACTGCTTCAGCAGCTTTTTCAAGTTCCCACCATCGGCGACCAAAATGTTTCTTTTCGCTAACGTCCTTAAGAGAAAGGGTTGATAACGGAAGCTTCTTGCAGAAGGACAGAGGATAGTGCAGCGCCTGAGCGTGGGCTTTGCAGTCACATGCCCATCAGATGCCTTACTCCCCCACCACCACCAACTGTGAGACCTTGGGTCCACAACATTTGACTTCTTTGGTTAATCCCCTCCCCTTTGTCTATTGGTAAAATGAGGACAAGGGGATGTTTGCCATCCGGTTGTTATAAGGATCGTATGGGACGATATATGCAGTGTTTTATTGAACAGTACCTGAAACAAAGTGAGGATGGTCGTGTTTGGGCCAGAGATACATACAGCTCACTGCTGCTTGCTTGTCTCACGTGCCCAAGGCCTCTGATTCCACTCCCTAGCACCAGTCTAGGGGCAGGGGAGGGGAAATGCTAATGCTCTCCAAACAGTCAAAATTTAAGTTGAGGCAGGGTGTGGTCACTGAAGTGTGTACAGTAGCTTTCTCTCCAGAGACTGGGGCTAGAGAGTTCTGTCTCAACAAACCAAACACCACCACATAAAACAAATTGAGATAGGTGATACACTTCCAAATAACTAAAAACAAACAGCTTGAAAATCTGTTTCTAAGTGAATAAACTTCAGAGAAACTGGCCTTTGTGTATACCCACAAAAATAAAATAATTGAGAAAACGGTTTTTTAATGATTTACTTGTTTTTGTTTCATGTGCATTGGTGTTTGCCTGCATGTATGTCTGTGTGAGGATGTTGGCTCCCTTGGAATTGGAGTTACAGACAGTTGTGAGCTGCTATGTGGGTGCTGGGAATTGAACCTGGATCCTTTGGAAGAGCAGCCCATGCTCTTGACCATTGAACTATCTCTCCTGTCCCAAGAAAACAAATTTTATTCCAAAAAACTAAACTAATGAGTGGTTCAGAGTATGTTCTTGTTTTTGTTTTTGGAGACAGGGTTTCTCTGTAGCTTTGGAACCTGTCCTGGAACTCACTCTGTAGACCAGGCTGGCCTTGAACTCACAGAAATCTACCTGTCTCTGCCTCCCGAGTACTGGGATCAAAGTCTGTGCCACCACTGCCTGGCTTTTTTTTCCCCAGTATGTTCTCACATGACAATGGATACAGCCCAGATGCCATATAAGTAAGTTAATGTTTCCATTGACACTCAACTAGGCCTGTATTAAACCTGGGGATGAGATAGATATTTATCCGGCATCTAGGCTCAATGCTCTTAGTGTTTTTTAAGTCCTTAGTTCCTTATTTCATTCATCGACAGTCTCTCTCTGGCTCAGGCTGGGCTGGAACAAACTATCCTTCCCAGACTGGCCTCAGGCTCAAGCTGACCCTCTTGCCTCCGCTTCTCAGGTATCAAGATTACTAGCAAGAACACAACTCCTGCTCACCTGAGATTATTTTATATTTTCCTCCCTAGCCCTTTCATGCTTACTGCGGAGTAATCCAACAAAATTGTAATTCAAACGAAAGACTTATCAGCTTCGATGTTAATATAATGATTATCTAATCAAGTGGAGGAAGAAAACAGACAAGCCCCTTCTTTGCTAGCATACTGATGGTGACTGAAGAGACCTAAGCCAACGTGGTGTTTCAGCGGCAGCAGAGACGAGTGGCCTGGATGTGTAACCTTCAGCATCAGACGCTCAAAGGACAGGCACATTTCCAGTAACAGCTCCATTTCCCCGCGCGTTCCCTGGGGAAGGAGGCCGGTGAGTTCTGGTGATGGCATCAGCTGACATCACTGGCTGGGATCATGGGGACGCTGGGGCCCACCTCAGCGGTGGCCTGACTGCATCAACCTCTGGGTTTCCCAGCTCCTGCCACGTGAGCCGTCCTAATATGGCCAGGCTCAGGAGCAGCCCAGGAGCAGCCCAGGAGTGCTTCCTTTCTCCTGCTAAAGGAGAGAGGGCTGGAACAAATGCTTAAAGTCAAACACAATCCCAAGAAAAGCAAATGGGGAATTTGGGTTCGCGCCTGGCCAGATGCAAATCCCAGGGCTGCAGAAGCTCCAACCTTGGGGTATCAATCATTGAATTAAAAAACAAAGCCTTTGCTTCCCCCCCCCCCCGCCCCACCCCTCTTCTTTCTTGCTATCTCTGAACCTTCTGCAGCCCTGGGACAGACCCCAAAGCTCTGGTCCCCTTTAACGACCTGAGGAGCCCTGGGGGTGGGGTGGGCTGCTGGGGACCTGGTGGCGGAGCCTCCGGTCCTAGCAGCCTAGGGGGAGATGCTGCAAGGCGTGTCTGGGCTGTGCTCATGTGATGAAGGGAGGGAAAAACAAGGAGGGGGGAGGAGGCTACGAGGTGGCTTTTTTTTTTTTTTTTTTCTTTTAAGGAGTTTGCCACGAGCGCGTCCCCTTCATTCTCAGTCCGGGCGCGTTCTCAGCAGGATCGCAGAGAGCCAGCGCTCCTCGTCCCTCATCCTCGTGGTCTTGGGAGCACGTCCCCTAGCCCCTCGGCGTCCCCGCGGTCCCAGGAAGGCGGCTAGCCGGCGGGAGTAGGACAACCACTGAGCCATGGGCGCAGGCAGTTCCACCGAGCAGCGGAGCCCCGAGCAGCAGCCGGCGGGGAGCGACACGCCGAGCGAGCCGGAGCTCAGTGGCCACGGGCCCGCGGCGGAAGCGCCGGGAGCGGCTGGGGAACCTGCCGACGCGGACCCCGCCACCAAGGTATGCTGCGGCCACCTGCCCGGGTGGGGCGGGATGGAGAGATGGGGCGTCCTGGCGGGTTCCGCCTGCCACAACTTCCCGCCGGTGCAGCCGGTCTGCAAACTCGAGCGCAGCCCTTTGCAGGCTCTCGGGGTCTTTCGCACCGGGGCGGGGCTGGCATCTTTGTCGTGGGTCCCTAAGGGCGGCGACCTAGCCCTTCCGCAGCCATCAAATCTGGCCCTGCCCGGCGCTCTCCAGCCTTTCCTCCTCTCTTCCGGTGGGCTGACAGCCTAGGGGATGGCCGGTGGTGGGGCATCCATAAGAACTGACCCCCGCCAGGTATTTGATGACGCCTCACACACACACCCCAGATCCCAGGTCCCAGAGAGAGAGAGAAAATCGGAACGTGCTTTGGCGTAGGGCAAACCTGGTTCCTAGTTCCCCACCCAGTATTGGCCTTGACACCAGCTTCCACCCGGGCCACCCGGTTTGGTACCCAGAGTCCTGCAGCAGCGCCTGGGACACCGCCTAGCTGGTGCAGAGAGCCTGGCGTGCAGCTAGCTCTCTTCCAGAGAGAAACCCGAGCAGACGCACCAGTGGAGAGGGATAGGCAAAACTCCTGGCATCCTGTCTCCCTTTCTCAGTTTGCTGCCCGTGGACTCAGTTGGATAAACAAACATTGGAGTTAGAAGTTCTCCACCGATGTAGGCAAAGGCTTAAGCGAGCGTTCCTTGCACTCTGTTCTGTCAAGTCTACTGAAAGGCTCTAGAAATACTGCATCTTACAGGCTCGCTTAGTCCAAGGCCGGAATATTTCATCCGGTACACCACAGCCGCTACCTTTGTGTCCTGTCCTCATTATTGTATTTGATTCGGTTCCTTTTCTTTTGTTGTTGTTCGCGGCCCTTCATTAATTTGCTTATTTGTTTTGAGACAGGGTCTCACTCCTATGCTGGCTTGGGACTCACACCCTAGCCCAACTACTAGTGGCAATCCTCCTGCCTCAGCCTCTCAAATGACTTCGCAGCCACGCCCGGCCGACGACATTGCATTTTAGCTGTTTTCCAGCATGTGTTTTTGAGCAAGGCTTCACTCAGGTGGATTTATGATATTCTTACAGAAACCTGTGACCAGCCAAACAACTTAAAGAAAAATCAACCAATTGCTGAATTTGGGGATAGAGTAGTGAGGATCTTTCGGAAGGTCCCAGGAAGTGTAAAAACATACTTCCGTGTAGAACAAAACATTGAGATCCAGGTAAATCTTATACAAGTCAGACCTGATCGCCTTGACCTCTTTAGTTGTTCTAGTATAGTATAGGGTGAGTGGCCGCTCTTAACAGTTTCTACCTCCAGTTATTAACTCCTCACTACTTGTGAAATCCTCGCTACCTCCGATGCATAGGTTTTCTAAGTAGTACCTCACCTTCTGCCATAGTCTCCATCCTTTGGATGCCTCAGCTACATTTTAATACTTGTGTTAACGATCTTTTTAAAGAAAGAATTACTTAGCAGAGAAAGAATGCACGTGTGTGATCTGTGTGTGTGTAGCGGAGGGGTAAACGTGCCATGGTGTGCCTGAGTGAAGGTCAGTCAACAGTTCTCTAGAGTTGGTCCTCTCCTTTCGCCTTTATGTGGGTGACGGGGCTTGAACACAAGTAACAGCTTTGCACGGCCAGCCGAACCTCTACCTGCTGAACCATCTCTGCCCCCACGCCATGTTTTGATGAAAACTGCTGTCAACCCAGTCGACATGTCATTAGAATCATTTTAAGGTATCACTGCTGAAAATTTGCAATCAGGAGACATTCTTTATCTTGGTTTTTATATGACTTCAAGTCTTATTATCTGTTTACACTGAAATGTGGACCTTCCCAATAAATTGCGTTTGCTTACTTAAAAAATATTCCTTTCTTTTCCACCTTCCATACCCTCCCGTAACCTGCATCCCACTTCTCCATCCCAGTCAACCACCATCTTGAAGCATCCAAGCAGTCTCTTCTAAAAGATGACTAAAGGGACGACATCCACAGCATCATTAAATTGTTGGCCAGTTTCCCAGTTATCAATTTGGAGATGGATCAATACACTTGCATGTGCCTGTTGGAATATATGTGTTCTTTCATTTCAACCCACAGATTACTCAGGTTTTGAAGACCTAAGATTTTTTTAATAGGATCTCAGAATTAAGAAGGATTCAGCAACCCCAAATTCTACCCTTGCTCTCTATCTTAAGCTCCAGTCCCTGACCTCCAAGGCGGAGAGGTTCCATCTGCCACTCT
>NC_051085.1:42586541-42641541 GCF_004664715.2 Peromyscus leucopus
TTGCAAGCTGTGTGAGGCTATTGTCCCCAGAAGGTGGAGGTGGAGACCCTTATCAAGTCTTCCAGGCTATGATTCCGTTTGACTGCAGGAGTTATGAGTCACCAAAACATAAATAATGTGAAGAGTTGAAGAATTCATTATTTTATTTTTTTATTAACTTAATTCTAATGTATATATGGGCAAGTGTTTTGCATATATATGCACACATAATTTGCATATATATGTCTACTTTTTAACATGCACCACATACATGCCTGGTGTCCCCAAAGGTCATCAGGCATCCAGGGCACTGGAATTACAAATGGCTGTGAGTCACCATGTGGGTGTCGGGAACTGAACCCAGGTCCTCTGCAAGAGCAACAAGTGCTCTTAGGTGCTGAGCCATCGCTCCAGCCCCTTGATTGGCCTTTTAAAGGATGTGACTGTATTAAAACAGACACTGGAGGCTCCAGTCCATCCCATAATTGACTGACCTGAGCTACTGTGGCTTCCTGAGAAATGGAAGTGGAAGAAAAAAATAAATAAAATTGACTTTTAATGCCCAGGTCATCTGTTCTACCCTGAATGGTCCAAAATTTAAAGTAATTGAAAGAACTATCTTTATTGGTGACGTGGAATTTTTGTGGTGTGGTGTGTGCGCGTGTACGTGTGTGCACGTGCGTGCTGCCTGCCTGCCTGCCTGCGTGCGTGCGTGCATGTGTGTGTGTGTGTCCTATATTCCAGCCGATTTCCCCCATTCCAAGAGGTGTGCTGTTTATCATAGATCAAACCCAGCAAGATAGTGCCCCTTTGTCATCTCAGCCCTTGAGAGGCTGAGGCAAGAGGATAGCAAGTTCAAGACCAGCCTGGGCTGTATAGTGAGTTGCAGGTTAACCAGGGATACAGAGGAAAACTGCCTCAACGTTTTAAAAAACAATCAGAAACAGACTGAACATTGGAGACAGAGGTGTGAGGCTTCAAGTCACTGAGGATTGCCAGAACATGAAATTCTATGGCTACATAGTTTGAGGTCAGCCTAGGCTATAAGTGTACTTGTTGCCTGAATGTAAGGACCTGGGTTTGGGTCCCCAGCACCCACATTAAAAGCTGGGTGTTGCGGCCTGTGCCTGTAATCCCCATGCCAGGTCGCTGCTGCCCCGTTAGTCTGGCTGACCACTGAGAGCTCCAGACTTAGAGAGACCCTGTGTCAAGGGAGTGAGGCAGAAAGTCACCGGGCTGGCCACCTGCTGTCCTTTTGTGGCCTCGACTGGGCATGAGCACACACACTTTTTAAATATACAAATGTGTAATATATTTAAGGTCTTGATCAGCCTGTCTGTGCACGTGTGGACAAGGTTCTCACTCTTGCCTAGGCTGCTTTCCTGTCCCCGGGCTGAAGTGGCTCTTTCCTGAGCTCCTAGTAGCTGGGGTTATAGACTTGCAGGATCGAGTTCGGCTTTAGTGGGCCCCTGTCTGTGCTTCTAGAATCAGAAGCCTCTTATAAAACGAAATGGTTGTCCAGATGAGTGGGGTGGAGGTGACTTCATAGAAGAAGAAGGGCTGAGGAGACCAGAGGCAGAACCAAAAATCACTTATCTTGTAAAGATGGATGCAGAGGCGACTCAATTATACAGGCCAAGCCATCCTGTTGGGTTTGGATTTTTTTTTTTTTTTAAAAAGGCAGGGTTTCTCAATGTAACCCAGGTGCAAAACAGGCAACCCTCCTACCTCAGCCTCTTAGTGTTGAGATGACGACAGGCATGTACCATCCATCACACATAGCTGGGTTTGGCCATTACCTACCTCTTTATCTTTTGATTTCTTGAAGGTCAGATAAACAATTTGGTGGCCTGGAACATCTTAACAAGATTCACTCCACTTTGTCCGGGTCATTTGGGCCCCGTGGAGGAGCTCTGTCGAAACCCCTGGCTTCTGTGAATTATAGGACGATCGACACCAAAGAAAGAGTATGACTGTGTTGAGGCCTGGGATGGTAGCTGAGGATTATTGCCTGTTCTTAGCAGGTGGGAAGCCCCGGGTTTCATCTCCACCCCCACACCACACATACACAAAGGTGTTTTGTTTTCAACACTATGAAGCCGCCTGTTTTCATTGTCTTCTATAAGTTTTAAAATATATCCAGGGTTTAAGGAACAGAACACCTGTGTAAGAAAAGGATCACAGGAGATAATGCTCCTCACTGACCTGTGTGGTTCTATGTGGGCCGTCCTTTGTGAAATGTGGGACTGGAGTATAATGGCATTCAGCATTTTGGGAAAATAGTTAATACCTCCATCTCTTGAAATCCTTGAACTTAATTCTTAACCTAAACATTAAAAAATATGACAGTAGAGCCGGGCGATGGTGGCGCATGCTTTAATTCCAGCACTCGGAGGCAGAGGCAGGAGATCTCTGTGAGTTCGAGGCCAGCCTGGTCTACAAAGTGAGTTCCAGGAAAGGTGCAAAGCTACACAGAGAAACCAAAAAAAAAAAAAAAAAACAGTAGAAAGGTAGAGATAGCTAGGAGAGGATAATGTATTGAGTGTCTGTGTGTGCCATGTGCATACAGGACAATGATGAGAGTGTGGAAGCCTGGGTCAGTTCTCCATTTCTCCACGTCACAGAGCGTGAATCAGGTCATCAGGTTTAGTAGCAGGTGCTTCTTTATCCATTGATAATCTGCTGGCAGAATACTATAACATCAGTTTAAAAAAAAAAAAACAAACAACCTACTGGTTGGTAGTGGTGGTGCACTTCCTTAATCCCAGTATGCAGAGGCAGGCAGATCTCTGTGAATTCAAGGCCAGCCTGGTCTATCTAGAGGGAGATCCAGGACAGCCTGGGATGGTACACAGAAACCTTGTGTCAAAAAACTGAGGGGGGGGATTATTTTTCTTAAAAAAAAAAAAAAAAACTGCAAAAAAGGGATTCATTTTTATTTCATAAGTATGTTTGCTGAAAGTATGGTATGTGGACCACATGAGTACCTGGTGCCCATGGAGGCCAGAAGAGGGCATCAGATCCTGTAGAGCTGGAGTTACAGATGGTTGTGAGCCACCATGGGGGTGTTGGGAACTGAACCTGGGTCCTGTGAAAGAGCAGCTTTTAAGTGCTGAGCTGCCCTTCCTGCCCCTGGCCTTATTTGAAAAACATGGGATTGCAATTATCTGACTCACTGTTTGGATCCTGCCTTTTTCCTGCTGCTGAGAACCTGCTAGAGGAGGTAAGGATCTGGACTCCTGATTGCTCTTGCTTTGTATTCATTAGTGCTTTTATTTTTCTTTTATTTTAGAGATAGGAACTTATCTCAAAGGCCAGATTGTCACCCTTGAAATCACTATGCATCCTGGTCTGCCTGTGGACTCCTGAGTCTACTTTCTCTACTTCCCAGTGCAGGGTTGGTAGGTGTGCGTTACCATCCTGGGGTGTGTGTGTGAGAGTGCTCGTATGTGTGCTCGTGTGTATGTGTACATGTACTTGTGAGTGCATGGTTGTGTGCACTCGAGAGTGTGAGTATGTGTGTGGGGATATATGTGTGTGAGTATAAGAGTGAGTGTGTGGGGATGTGTGTGAGAGAATGTGTGTGTATTCGTGAGTGTAGTTGTGTGCACTTGAGTATGAGTATGTGTGTGTGGGGATGTGAGTGTAAGAGTATGTGTGTGTGCTCCTGAATGTGTGTGTGTGTGTGTGTGTGTGAGAGAGAGAGAGAGAGAGAGAGAGAGAGAGAGAGAGAGAGAGAGAGATGTGTGGGTGGGTAGGTGGGTGGGTGTGTATTTGAGACCGAGTCTCACCATAGCCTAGCATCCCAGTACCAGGGCCTGGATTCATGAAAGGCCATCTTGCACTCTGATTGCTCAGTGTGGGAACGGTGGCCTTATGGTATGCAGGGGGCCATGGAAATATACAGCCGAGAGGAGCTGGCCCAGGAGCCTCTCCTCTCCCTGGTTGGTGTTCAAGGCTTAAGTGACAACTCCAATTCATTAAGGTTGGAGCTTGTGTGGGTGGAGAGAAAGGTGTCAGATTTATTCCTTCTCACGTATCTAGAGAAGAAAATAAAGGAAATTATCCTGCTACGGATTGTCCTATGGGCGGAGGCTCGTCTGCCTGAGCCATGTCGGGTGGAGGCTGGTGCACGCTGGTGCGGTGCACACAAGCCTCGTCAGGTGCTGGTGCATACAAACTTGTCTGTCGGGAGGTCGGGAGTAGAGGAAACTTGCCTACCACGTGCAAGGTCCCAGGGGGTTATTTGCTTACTTATTCTAGTTTGTTTTGAGACAGAGCTTTGCTGTGTAGCCCTGGCTGGCCTTGAACGTGCCTCAGCCTCCCAAGACCTGGAATTATAGGTATGTGCTGCAGATTGAGTCCATTGAGCCCAGGGCCTCTTGTGGGCTCTTCCCTTGAGTTATGCTCCCATCCCATTTAGATCTTAATCCACCAGAAAGGCTGAATTCTAGCCTAAGAGGAGAAACTGATTTTATTGTCCATATATATTTGCTATTACTCTAGGGCCATGGGACATACAGTCTCTTGTTGAGTTTTTTCTACTTGTGGGTATGTCTGTTTCAATTTAAAAAAAAATTTGAGACAACTTCCCTGTATTTGTACACTAAATTAAAAACATCTGGTCAGTTATAACACCAATAGTATGGTTTAAAACATTTTTCTAGGGTGGAGCACACCTTTAATCCCAGTACTCTAGAGGCAGAGGCAAGCAGATCCCTGTGAGTTTGAGGCCAGCCTGGTCTACAGAGTATGTTCTAGGAAAGCCTGGGCTGGTACACAGAGAAACCCTGTGTCAAAAAACCTGAAAAAAAATTTTTTGTATCTCATGTATTTTCCTTGCCATCTCAAGGCTGAGATGAGTGGTGAGTTCATGCCTACTTGAGTATAAAAAAAATCAGAAAGTGGGCATTATTTTCTAAACTTCATTTGTCTTCTTAGCATGTGATAACATTATACATCAAAGATAGCCAAGTATGATCCGGACATGATTGCACACACCTGTAGGCTTAGTACTTTGGGAGGCTGATGCCGAAGGACAGAGATTGAGGCTGCTCTGGGCTACACAGAGAGACCCTGTTTCTAAGGGAAAAGGAAATTATGTCCATATTTTCTGAACTTGGGGATAAAGCCTAGCAACAGTGTCTTCCTAGCCGTGTACCAGGCCCTGGGTTGGATCTCCACTCCAGTATTGAAAACAGAGATCCGCCTGCCTCTTCCTCCTGAGTGCTGGGATCAGAGGTGTGCGCCACCACTGCCCAGCCTAGCAGATAGTTCTGAAGCACTTAGTGTTCAAAAGGCACTGGTTTAGATGCTGTGACTGAGTGAAAAGGAAGCACACAGCATTGCCTTTAAAGCATCAGGGTGGGGGCTGAAAGACCTCCTGAGATGCAGTATTCGGGACAGGTTTAGGTTAAATGTGAAAGAGGATAGAACTGCCATCCATTGGTCCATGTCCGTGCAGAAAAGTTTTCTAGACACATCAAAGGCCATTAATGAGGAGACCTGAAGGCATGTTAAGGAGATGGATGTTTTTAAGGGGCTAACAGAAAAGGGATGATAAGTCACGTGTCAGCTGGTGACGTAAGAACTGCCTGGGCAGTGGAGAGCCTTCAATTGAACAGAAAGCGTCTGATGCTGAGCAAAGCACGGGCACAGAAGATCCCCCGGGTGGATGACGAAACGGAAGAACCATGTAGGAGACAGCGTGAACTGGAGACAGGTGGGAAGTGGGGCTGCCGAGGGAGACTACCAGGGAACATTTTCTAAGGATGCTGTTAGCTCAGAGGTCACTGAAATTTGAGCAGGACACAGGATTGGCACAGGGCTGGCAGGAACAACAGAGGGGACCAGCAGGTAAAGGCACTTGCCACACTAGCTGAAGGACTTGAACCCACGACAGGAGAGAATGGAGAGCTAAGCTTTGTTCTCTGACCTCCATACATATGCCATGGTATGTGTGTGCCCAGACTTAACACAAACACATCATATATATACCCTTCGCCATTAGTGCCTAAAAGCTAAAACAACAAAAAGCACCACCACCACCACCACCCCCCAAAAAAGAAATCACAATCACTGTTCTGGCACTTGCCTGTAATCCCAGCACTGGACAAGGCAGGCAAAGGAGAGTAACAAGGAACTGAGGTTACAAACCGAGTTAGGTGAACCTTTGTCTCAAGACAAAACAGAATGTTCCCTGTGTTTTCCAGCCTGGCTCTCGAACTCCCCCGTGTTCAAGTGATGCTTCTGGCTCAGCCTCCCAAGCATCTTGGTCCGCATGTAGATTTACATAATTTATTATGTACACAGTGTTCTACCTGCACATACACCTGCAGGCCAGAAGGGGGCACCACATCTCATTATAGATGGTTGCGAGCCGCCGTGTGGTTGCTGGGAATTGAACTCAGGACCTCTTGGAGAGCCCCCAGTGCTCTTTCTTGACCTCTGAGCCATCTCTTCCAGCCCTACTTTTTAACTTGATACAACCTAAAATCACCTGGAAAGGGTGTCAAGGAGAGATTATCTAGATCAGTGATGGGCTGTAACCTAGGACTGAGATCGAACGATCCGTTCTCTGCTCAATCCCTTTACGTTCTATCCTCAATCCCTCATGGCATTTTATCACACCAACAGAAATGAAGCTAGGGCATGCATCATCACTTGACAGTCATAATTTGGGGCTCAAAGGAAGGGTTTAGAGGAGGGTGTACCCTCAAGAGGCTGAGGCAGGAGGATTTGAGTTGGAGGCCAGCTGAGGCTCTGTAGCCAGTGCCTATTACGAATATACAAATAAGCGGTTGGAGGCTTCAGCAAACTAGGTAATGGCCGATGCATCACAAGATGAAGCTGCACTCAGCTACACATCTCCAATGGTGGTTTTCATGAGAGCACAGACTGGGCGTGGTGGGGCAGGAAGGTCATCAATAGGAGGGGATAATGGCGTGGAACCTGAGTGGTGGCCCGCAATATAGAGGGGAGGAAATATGTACAGAAATAAAACATAAAACTGAAGGCAGCAAGTTGGCCGGCCGCCAGAACACCACTTACCTTATCGAATCTTCTCCATCAGGAAATGGAGGTCGTCCCGGAGGGCCGACCGCACCCTCTCTGTCTGCAGGTAGAAGAGGAGGTATCTTCCGGACAACTCATCTTTGCTTTCAAAGAGGGTGTCTCTTCTGGGTAACGCCCATGTGCAGTGTCGGCTTTTTGGTTTGTGCCGAGGACGAGGCGGTTGGTTTGCTCTCTTAGTTTGTGTGTTTGAGAGTGTGGTTCTGGGTTCTTGTTGCGACCGCTGTCAATTAATTCACCGCTCTTTTTAAAATGTCCTGTTTATTATTATTATTATTATGGTTGTTGGGGCGGAGTCGGGGAGGGGGGCAGTTTGTGGGTGCTATGGCTTGTGTATGACCAGAGGACAACCTCCAGGAGTTGGTTCTCTCTTTCCACGTTGTTTGAGAAAATCTGTTTTGTTTGTTATGCTGTGCAATCCAGGCCAGCTGGTCCTGGAACCTCCAGGCAATGCTCCTCTCCTTCTCCGCCTCCCATCTCACAGGGAGTGTTGGAGGGTTACAGGACCTAACTCAGGCTTGATTGATTGGAAAGTGCTTTGCCCTCGAAGCTATCTTGCAGCTTGCCATTTTGTTTTGTTTTTGTTTTTTCGAGACAGGGTTTCTTTGTGTAGTTTTGGTGTCTGTCCTGGATCTCGCTCTGTAGACCAGGCTGGCCTCGAACTCAACAGAGATCTGCCTGGCTCTGCCTCATGAGTGCTGAGATTAAAGGCGTGCGCTGCCGCAGCCTGGCGCAGCTTGTCATTCTTATTTTAAGCATAGTTTCATTCTGTAGTCCATCCAAGCTGTCCTGAAACTTACTATGTAGCCCAGGTTGGCCTTTAACACATTACAGTCCTCTTGATTAAGCCTTTCAAGAATTAGGATTAGAGGTGTGTGCCTTCATACTGGCCGGACACTCCTTGATACTGGTAATCCTTATTTAAAGTGTGTTTTGAGCCACACATCATAGCACACACCTGTCCCTAGAGCTTGCTGCCTACCCTGTCCAGCCAAGCTGGTGAGGGTGAGTTCTAGGTTTCATGAAAGAATCTGACTTGAAAAATTAGGTTTGGGCATAGTAGCGCATGCCTTTAATCCCAGTAGAAACTGAGGTCTCTGTGAATTTGAAGCCAGCCTGGTCTACACGGCCAGTTCCAGACTAGCTGGGGCTCCACAGAGAGACCCCGTCTCAACAAACAAATAATAACAATAATAAATAAAAGTTGGGGGCAGAAAGATTGCTTGATGTTTTAAGGCACTTGCTGCCAAGCCTGGCCTGAGTTTGATCTCCCAAGCCCTCATGGCAGAAGCAGAGAACTGACTCCTTCCTTTGTCCTTTGACCTCCACATGTGCACCATGCCAACCATGCCATGGATGTGTACACACACACACACACACACACACACACACACACACACACACACGATAATGCATGTAATAAATTTATTTTTTCAAGACAGGGTTTCTCTGCATAGTTTTGGAGCCTGTCTTAGGACTCACTCTGTAGACCAGGCTGGCCTCGAACTCACAGAGTTAACCAAGGTGTGCGCCTGGCTAAAAAAAGAGAGCAATAGAGTTGGGCGTGGTGGCGCACACCTTTAATCCCAACACTGGGAAGGCAGAGGCAGGCGGATCACTGAGTTCGAGGCCAGCCTGGGCTACAGAGTGAGTTCCAAGGCAGCTAGGTACTGTTACACAGCAAACCTGTCTCAAAACACACACACACTCATGCGTGCGCGCGCATACACACACACACACAAGTTCAGATGCTTCATTGTGTCTTGGTAGTTTTCTTCATAAGTACATGTTGTCATGCAATAAACAAGCAGGAGTGTTGTTTGTTTTGTAGTTCTTAACTTTTTATTTTTACAATTTATTCATTTTTACTATTGTTGTTGCTATTATTTTTGAGACAGGGTCTCAACTATATAGCCCTGGCTGTCCCGAAACTCACTATGTAGACCAGGCTGACCTTGAACTCACAGAAATCTGCCTCCCAAGTGCTGAGATTAAGTGCCCGTGCCACTATTCTGCCTTAATTAATTTTTTAGATAGACTCTCAATCCTCCTGCCTCAGCTTCCTGATTGCAGGGCTTACAGGTTTGTACCATTGTCCTTCACTGTAATGATTGCTGGGTTTCATGTGTTTGGTTCTTAGTGATCATGTATACTCAGTCCTAACAGACTTGTTTGAAGAATGCCTGTTTAGAAACTTTGGTTGTTTGGAATGACTGTCCACAGGGCGTGGAGGTGGGGTGGGGTGGGGGTGTGAGCACTAAGTTCTGCAGAAAGTTCAGTGCTGCTATCCCTGCTCTGAATTTATAACCGGTTAGACACTGCCCTGTAATGACAGGGGACATGGGAGAAGGTGGTCTCTAGATCACTAAGAACTGGCCACTTCTTGTTTGTTTCCATTTTTGAAGCAAAGTCTCACTTTATAGCCCAGGCAGGCCTTGAACTCCTGCCTCAGTCTCCCAAGAGATGGGAAATGCCGGTGAGCTGCATCATGTCGGATTATAATCATCCACTTTCTATGATGAATTTAAAAAAAATATTTATTATTATTTTTTATTTGTTTGTGCTTGTGTTTTGCCTGTGTAAGGGTGTTGGGTCCCCTGGAGCTGTAGTTGCAGACAGTTGTGAGCCACCATGTGGGCGCTGGGACTTGAACCCCCAAGTACTATGGAAGAGAAGTCGTGTTCTTAACTACTGAGCCATCTCTTACGATAAATTCTTTAATTGCTTCAGAAATAATACGTACAAGAAAGCCAGTATTGCCGGGCGGTGGTGGCGCACGCCTTTAATCCCAGCACTCGGGAGGCAGAGCCAGGCGGATCTCTGTGAGTTCGAGGCCAGTCTGGTCTCCAAAGCAGTTCCAGGAAAGGTGCAAAGCTACACAGAGAAACCCTGTCTCGAAAAACAAAAAAAAAAAAAAAAGAAAGTCAGTATTTAGAGCTGAACTCCAACTTCTCTGTTGTAACTGGGGATATTCAAATGGAGATTTTGTAATCTCTCTGCTGTGTTTTGTAGAAAATAAGTCACTCAAGCAGCAGGGAATGTTCGAAATTTTTGTTAAATTCTTTCTTATTATCACAATTTCTCCCAGTCTTGGCACAAGCTGGTGTAGAAAATTAAGGCAAAAAATACTGGACTGTAATGGGAATAAAACCCAGGTTGATCGATTTACACACACACACACACACCCTTTATTGAAAAACCTCAAGGGCTAAAATTTACTCGTAAGAAATTTGGTAATCTAGATCTTTTGTTTTGTTACAATAAGCTAAACTTGTTCGCTTTGATCCACATGAAAGCTAGTAATTCTTTTAGTACTAACTGAGGTGTTTTGAACACTTATATATGTATTTTTTTAGTTGTTGCTCTAGGTAGAGGTTTTGTGGTGACTGAGACCCAACAGTAGTCTCTAGACTGTAACAGTGACAGATTTCATGTCCCTCAAGACACGGAGGAATGTAAAGAATGCTTCAGTATTCAGGGAAGTAGGTCATGGTTTAAAGTGTTACATTGGCCAGAGAAAGTTTTCTCAGGCACTTTTCTCTGAGCCCTGGAACCCAGCTGATTCCTTTCCCAGAATGCTTTAGTCTTAAGCAAATTTAGGCAGCAGAGCAGACTTCCCGGCCTCTGGAGATCTGGATTCAAAGTTCCAGATTCATTGTTCAAGCTTGCATCTCCAAGAAAAATCATGTGGGATTGGTGTTTTACTTTTTTTTTTTTTCCTTTTTTTTTTTGGGTCACTGCATGATCCTGAAATAGATTTTATTTAAAGACTGATAGGCAGGGGTTGAAGAGAGTGTACTGTGCTTAAGAGCACTTCCTGCTCTTCCAGAGGACCTGGGTTTGGTTCTCAGTACCCACTTCGCTCGGGATTGCCTATAACTCCAGCTCCGGGAGATCTTCTTCTGGCCTCTTTGGGAACCCATGCACATGGGTTAGACGAGTGTATACATATTAAAATAAAGTACACACACACATTAAAATAAAGTAATAAAAGTAATAGGCAAGAGGAGAGGAGGGGGATGAAGAGGGGTTCAGTACACTTAGCAAGAAAAGGAGAGTCAGTGCTTTTAAAGAATAGGGAATTTGGGCTGTTGGATATAGCTCAGTTAGTACAGTATTTACACATCACACATGGCCCTGGGTTCGATCTGTAGCATGGGCCTGTTGTCTCAGCACTTGGGGGTGAAGACAGAAGGAACAGAAATTCTGTCTAGAGTAAGAAGCTGTCCTGGGCTACAGGAGACCCTTTCTGAAATCAAACAAACAGAACTGGGGGTGCTAGGTACTGCTGGGGAGTCAAGTTGAGTCCCCAGCAAAATTACAGAGGTCTGTGGTCCCCACAGTCTATGAAGAGCTGGAGCTCAGGGAAACCTGCACTTCGCCCAGAACTGTACATTCGTGCTATGAACCAAAGGTCCAACATGACAGGACGCAGCAAGTGAGAGGGTCATACAAGGGAGCCAGAGGCAGTGGCCCGCAGGAAGTGGACTCAATGGTGCATCCTTGAAGAATGTGTCTCATCCTTTAGAGAGACACAGCTTGGTCAAAAGGTCAGAAGAAGCCAGCCTGTAGGAACCTTGAGTGAGCAGCAGTCCAGGAACAGTTGGGTTAGGGACAAGAGTGGGTAGAGTACTCACCTAATATGCGTGAGGCCCTGGGTTCAATCCTTAACGCCAAGTGTGGTAGCACACACCAGTAATAACAGTGCTAAGAGCTACAGCAGAATTATAAGTTCAAGGTCATCCTCAGTTACATCTGCAGTTTCTAGGCCAGCCTGGGCTACATGAGACCGTGTCGTTTAAAAAAAAAAAATTGGGTTAACACTCAGTTTTCTTTCTTTCAATTATAGAACTTAATATTCAAAAGCACTGGCCGCCATGCCTCATGATCTGGGTTCATTCTGAAGGACCCACATGGTCATGGAAGGAGAGAACCGGCTCCCTCCTACAGCTTTTGTTTTTTGTTTTTGTTTTTTGGTTTTTCCAGACAGGGTTTCTCTGTGTAGTCTTTTGCTTTTCCTGGAGCTCACTTGGTAGCCCAGGCTGGCCTCGAACTCACAGAGATCCACCTGGCTCTGCCTCCCAAGTGCTGGGATTAAAGGCGTGTCCCTCCTACAGTCTATCCTCTAACCTCTAAAGGAAAATTCCGAGGCATATGCATGCACACACACAAATATAATAAAATTGTTTAATTTGGGAGACGAGGTCTCCCTGGGTAGCTCGAACTCGGCTCAGTATCCACAGTCCAACTGCCTCAACTTTCCAGTTGCTGGGATTACAGGCTCTCCCACCATGCTCCGCTCTTGGCTGTGGGTTCTGGATCTGGAACTGAAAGAATTTTGAAAAGTTAGGAAAATTTCCTCTTTGTGGAGTGGAGAACGGGAGGATAGGTTTCACTTCCTGTAAAGTTTTCTTTAGGTCTTGTGGGGTGGTGTATTCGAACACCGAGGAAGCTGGGGCAGGAGGACCGAATTGAAAGTTCAAGGCCAACATGGGCTGCCTTGTGGGACTCCCCTCCCTCCCCCATATATTACTACTTTAAAAATTTTTATTTATTGCCAGGCATTGTGGGGTACACCTTTAAACTCAGATGCAGAGGTGGGAGGATCTTTGAGTTGGCCTCCAACGCCAGCCCGGGCTACACAGTGAGACCCTGTCTCTAAAACAAACAAACAAACAAAATTATGTGGTGTATCTACGTGATGTGTGTGAGTGGGGGGTGCCTAGTGCCAAGGTCGGTATGGGAGTCAGAGCGCAGCTTTGTGGGGTCTGAATGAAAAAAATGAGGACATGACTGCGCCAAGGTATGCTTGAGGACGTTTATTGTGGGTATTGAGAGAAGACAGAAGTATATGGAATGTTTCAGAGTGAACTGCGCCATGAGTGTGTGTGTGTGTGTGGGGGGGGGGGAGAGACAGGGAGAAAGAAGAGAGAAAGGTGAGGGCAGGCGAGGGGACCAGGAGACCAAGAGACCATGGATGCAAAATGGCTTACCTTATGCAGGAAGGAGAAGCCGAGGAACGGAAGTGGAAACCCAGCCCCTGGGAGGTAGAGGTCTAGGGCAGGGGGTGGGGTAAGAAGTGCTGGGAGGAGCCACGGGTACCAAGGCATGCCGGGAGAGCTAGCCAGCATTTGCTTTGATACGTTCATAGACGCCTTGGTTAGCCGTTCCTCCCAGGCTTCCTCGTAGCAGTCTCTTCTCTCCTGTTGCCCTTTTGTGGGTTCTGAGGCTTGAACTCATGCTGCCGAGCGTGCGTGGCAATCGCCTTTAGCCCCTTACCCCTCCACCATGATTTTATCTTATCATTAATGAATTAAGTGTTTGTGGTGCTGGGGGATGAAGCGTAGACCTTATTCTTGTTTTGAGACAGGCTTTCCCTGCTGGGTAGGAGGAGGAGTTAGTTCTTGGTCCTCCCGCTTCAGCCTCCCCAGGGCTGAGTTTACAGGGCCGGAGCACCCTGCCCAGCCCTTTTTTTCTTATCTCCTTATTTAACTGCATCCAGATGTGGAGATAGTGGACAGGGAGGGGCCCCGCAGGAGATTGAGCAGAACACTGAGGCAACCAAAGGCATGATTTAGAAAATTCGGGGTCCAGTACCCTTTAGGTTGACCTCATTGTTCAAAGAATCCGGATAACTTGCTTCGGATTTCCCTTGACTTTTGCAGACTGCAATAATGACTGTTTATAGACTTAATTTCAAGCGGAGCCGATGGTCCTGGCTCAGGCTGCATTAAGCCTTCGCGCTCTCCCCTGACCGTGTGCGCGCGGGCCTGAGACAATTGGACTACTGTAGAGTTAAGAAGCTGTAAATTACTATGTTCCCCCAACCCCTCCCCGCTCCTGCAGTGGATGCTAGAGGTTTTGTGCCCGTGTGTGAACTTGAAGGGAGAGCAAGGGAAGGTCAGTCAGCCTGCTTGAATGGAGTTGCAAATTCCTCCGCTGGCAAACCCAAGTAGGGGGGAAATGTCAACCGCTTGTTGCTTTTTATGGTCATGACGGAGGACGATATCCAAAGCCTTCGGTTCCTTAGCTGTGAGCGGACCAGCTGGTTTATTTCAGAGCTTGAGAAGGACCCTGATTTATTTTGGCCTCCAGTCTGATCACCGAAAGCTTTATAGTTTGATTACTAGAGAAGAAAATAACTGTACTGGGGAGAATTATAACAACTCCAAATTTGAAGAAAGTTATTCCTTTGGGGTCTCATTTTAGCCCAGGTTGGCCTTACACTTGCTTTGTGGAGGACGGAAGATGAACTTGAACTTCTGGTCCTCCTGTTTCCATCTCCCAAGTTCTGGGATCACACTTGTATGCAGTGCAGGGGACGGAGAGGGCTTCGTTCATGTTAGGCAAGCACTCCCAACTGGGCAGGCTTTGCAGCCCTATTCCTCCTAGCCATTTACGAGTGTGCGTGTGTGTGTGTGTGTGTGTGTGTGTGTGTGTGTGTGTGTGTGTGTGTGTGTGTGTGTGTGTGAGTCTGCACTCCACTGGCCGACTTGGCAGCAAACATCTTTTACCATCATCTGACCAGCTGTGTGTCTTCACGTTTTGTCTCTTTGAGACAGTGTTGGGCTACGTCATTTCAGCGTGACCTCCAGCTTGCAATAAGTCCTCCTGCCTCATCTTCCCAGCTACTGGGATGATGAGTGTACCCTACTAGGTCTAGCTAAAGATGATGTCTGAAATCAGTGTGTGTCCAACCAATGCCGGGCTGAATCTATATGATCATTACACACCATTGGCAATAAGACATGTGCTTTCCTGCTCTTATGGTCCTGACTTTATTTTTTTTATTTCCTCGTAAGTCTCTACCACTGAGCCACAATCTTATCCTTCACTTGGTATTTAGATGAGAACCGTTTCTAGATTGGAATGTTGCTCTGCAGAGAATTGTATTCATGGCTGAGGAAGGAGGGTCAATGAGGTGGAGGTGAGGTTTTCTATGAGTTCCTTCTTGCCTAGTACAGTGAGTTAGTTGTCAGCATTTTGTATTAGATAGATAGATACATAGATACATAGATAGACATAAACATACCTATGTTATGTAACCAGATGGTTCTTTCTCACCTGCCAGTTCCCAAATAACCACTCAGAGGCTTATATTAATTATAAATGCTTGGCTGATGGCTCAGGCTTATTGCTAGCTAGTACTTACATTTAAATCAATCCATATTCCTTATCTATGTTTAGCCACATGGTTTGTGGCTTGTAACCTCATTTTTTATATGCCTTGCTTTCTCAGAGGCTAGCTGGCAGCTCTCTTGACTCTGCCCTTCCTCTTCCCAGAATTCTCCTAGTCTGGCTCTCATGTTCAGTCTCTTCCTGCCCAACCATTGGCCAATCAGCTTTATTATTAACAATGAGCATAATCCATGGCATATATATATATATATATATATATATATATATATATATACACACACACACAACACAGATATATGTGTATATATATATATATATATATATATATGTATATATATATATATTGACAGGGTCCAGCCTTTTAGCCCTGGCTGGCCTTGAATTTGCCACAATTCTGTTTAGCCTTTTTGGTGCTGGGATTACAGGCATGTCCCATCATACCAGCTCCATTTTTGCTCTTTCTTTACTCTTGGTATGTGTGTTCATGTATGTGCATGTGTGTGTGGTATCTGTATTGCGGGGGAGGATGCACATTCACCTTGAGGCCAGAGGTCAATGTGGAGTATGTGATTCAGTCGATCACCACCTTTTTTTTTAAAAGATTTATTTATTTATTTATTTATTTATTTATTTATTTATTTATTTATTTATTTCTTATGTATACAGTGTTCTGTCTGCATATCTGCAGGCCAGAAGAGGGCACCAGATCTCATTACAGATGGTTGTGAGCCACCATGTGGTTGCTGGGAATGGAACTCAGGACCCCTGGAAGAGCAGTCAGTGCTCTTAACCTCTGAGCCATCTCTCCAGCCCCGATCACCACCTTTTTTTTTTTTCTTTTTTCAATAATTGAGTAAAACCGAAATTGATTATAAGCCATAGTCGTCCTAGGGACCTCCATGCTATATATATAGCCTCCATGGTTCTATGGGTTGTGGTCTGATTGTTCTTTATTTTATATCTAGAATCCACTTATGAGTGAGTACATACCATGACTGTCTTTCTGGGTTTGGGTTACCTCACTCAGGATGATTTTTTTCTAGTTCCATCCATTTGCCTGCAAATTTCATGCTTTCATTGTTTTTCTCTGCTGAGTAGTACTCCATTGTGTATATGTACCACAATTTTTTAATCCATTCTTCAGTTGAAGGGCATCTAGGTTGTTTCCAGGTTCTGGCTATTACAAATAGTGCTGCTGTGAACATAGCTGAGCATGTATCTTTATGGTATGAATCAGCATTCTTTGGGTATATGCCCAAGAGTGGGATGGCTGGGTCTTGAGGTAGTTCCCAATCACCACCTTTTTAAAAAATAGTTTTTAATGTTTGGATTTTGTGTACTTGTGTGTGAGTGTGTGCATGTGAGCACTGGTGCTCTTGGAGGCTGGAGGGATGGATTCCCTGGGAGATGACATGACAGGTCATAGTAAGTTGCCTGACATGGGGCTGGGAACTGAAGTCGGGTCATCTGCAAGAGTCACACAAGTTCTTAACTTCTGAGCCATGTCACCAGCTTGTCACCTTGCTTTTGTACACAGACTCTCACTGAACTTAGAGCTCACTGATAGGCCTGATTGGCTGGTGCACACACCCCAGGATCCTCTGGTCTCTAATTCCCCAGTGCTGGTCATGTTGCCTTATGCTCTGGATCTCCCCAGCTCTCCTTCCTTCCTTCCTTCCTTCCTTCCTTCCTTCCTTCCTTCCTTCCTTCCTTCCTTCCTTCCTTCCTCCCTCCCTCCCTCCCTCCCTCCTTCCCTCTCTCTTTTCCTTCCTCCTTCCTTCTTTCTCTTTCTCTCTTTTCCTTCCTTTTTCTTTTTTTTTTTGTGTGTGTCTGTCTGTCTGTCTGTGTCTGTTGGCATGTGTGTTTTCATGTTTGTGGGTGCACATGTATGCATACATATGAAGGAAGCCAGAGGTTAGCTAATGTCTTATTTTGTCATTCTTCACTTTATTTAAGAGGCAGGTCTCACTAAAATCCAACTCTCCAATTTTGTTCAACTACCTAAACAGTTTGACCCAGAGACCCCATCTCTGCCTTTTGAGTACACCCTGGATTCCAGGGATCCACCACACCTACCTGGGGCTTTTCTACCTTTGGTGGTGGTGAGCTCCGGCAACTTGAGTTTAAATATCAGGGCACCTCCTGCTTGGACAGTCCATGGTTACCCTGCTCCATTCTGCTTAGCCACATTTTGGTTCTGAGTACCAGAAAATTTAACCTTGATTGAATATCATCTGCTACAGAGACCTTCTGATTCTTTAACTGTGTTTCATACCACCTTGGGCAGTGGTAGCACACACCTGTAATCCCAGCACTCAGTGGACAGGTGGATCTCTGTGAGTTCGAAGGCAGCCTGGTCTACAGAGTGGTAGGTTCCAGGACAGCCAGGGCTGCACAGAGAAACCCTGTCAACAAACAAACAAAAGCAGCGACCACAACAAAATCATCTGGGGACTGGTGAGAGGTTTCGGTGCTTTGCCACCAAGCCTTACAGCCTCATCCTTTCCCTGGAACCTGCACGGTGGAAGAAGAGTACCAATCCCAGTTCTTCAAGTTGTCCTCCTCAGGCTTTCACGTGCACCTACCCCACCCACAGATTAAAATTTTTTTAAGAATCAGAATATTTTATACATACTATATTGAGTTAGGAACTTGAGCATTAAACCCAAGAAATCTTATTCCGTGGCATGCTGGCAGCGAGGCAGGAGGTTTTCTGGGTTTATTTTCCCGCCATCTGTTCCGGGCTGGGACCACCTGCATGTGCATCATTTCTTTCTGAAGGTGGACGACTTCAGGTTGTGTATGCTCCTCCCCAGTGTGGGATGCAGAAAAGCTAGTTTTAATGGCTTTGTATAGATCACATCAATAGAGTACCTTGTTATCCTGGAAAATTATTTGTTATTATCTGCTCATTTTGACTGGTTTTAATTGGTTAGCATTTGTGTCTGAAGAAAGAAAGCTGGTAAGTAAACACCAGAGTGAGCATAATTATTAATTGGTGCTACCACTAAGCATTTGTGTGCCCAGGTCTAATAGTTCTTGATTAATAAATTGGCCAAAGTGAAATTTCACGTGTCAACATGGTTTTGATAGTGTTGAGCGTAGAGAACTTGAAGTATAATTTGTTAATGCAGAACAATAAATGTTACTTTTACAGATCTTTCCGTGTTCTTGATATCTTTTTAAGAGCACTTGCTGCTCTTTTAGAGGCCCTGGGGTACATTCTCAACAACCAGCCTTTCTGGTGGTTCACAACCACCTGCAATCCCAGCTTCCCAGGATCTTTTAGCCTCTGTAGGGACCTACACACACACACACACACACACACAGATTGTAAAAAAAAAAAAAAAAAAAAAAAAAAAAAAAAAACCTTTATGAAAGTTGAATGTGATGCTAAAACTACAGGAATTAGCTTTTGTGTGTGACAGGGTGATGTCTGTGTATGTGCATATGTAGTGGGGGTGCGGGAGCTGGGTCTCTCTACCCTGTGGATTTAGGGTCAAACTCCGGCTGTCAGTCTTGACAGCAAGTACCTTTACCCGCTAAGCCATGTTGCTGGTCCCTTCACCTTATTTTTTTTTTTTTTAAATAAATTTTCTTGCTGAATCCAGAGCTCACAGATGAGCTGCACTGGCTGAGCAGCAATGCCTAGGGATCCTCCTGTCTCCATCAGTCTCTTCCAGTGGTGAAGTTACAGACACGAATCACTGTGCTCAGCTTTGCTATGAGTGCTGGAGATTCGAACTCGGGTCTTCATGATTACACAGCAAGGACATTACCCACGAGTCATCTCCGCAGCCCATGTGGGGATTCTATAACTCACGGTGCTCGTGCTGATAATCGTTGTTGCAATTTGTTTTTGTTTTTGTTTTGTTTTGTTTTGAGACAGGGTTTCTCTGTGTAGCTTTGGAACCTGTCCTGAAACTCAATTGGCAGACCAGGCTGGCCTGGAACTCACAGAGTAGAGTAGCTCTGTAGATCAGGCTGGCCTTGCCTGGCTTTGAACTCAGAGATCCACCCACCTCTGCCTCTCCAGTGCTGGGGTTAAAGGCGTGTGGACCACCACTGCCCGGCCTTGTGGCAGATGTTTTGTTGGAGCCAGGAATGTGCTAAAATTTTACAATTCATTCTCCAAGAGTTTGCCTTATACTTGAGAGTGATTAAGACATTGTCACTTGCATTTGAGTGACTGCTCAGTTTTGCTTAGAGCTCTCATGGAACCAAGGAAGCATGGCTTATTAAACCCTCTGCTAAACCAGCCGCCCCCAGTGAAAGGGAGGTGGTGATTCCCGCTCTGGATGGATGCAATTCCCTTCATTCTGGATGCTTCTCTCGGTGACTGGAGCGTGGTGAGATCTCCTGGTGGGCAGAGCTTTCCCAGCTCAGCACAAAAGAGAAGCCACCGGAACTCAGGGTCGCTCAAGTGTACACTGGGAAAGTCAGACTCTGACTGTGTGCTTACTTCCTGTCATTCCCCTAGGAAGCCGCTGATTGTCACAGTACAATCACATGCTTTTATGAAAGATGAAGGTAGCTCATGGATGTCTTTTCTTCTTTTATTGATTTATCTATTTAATCAGAAAGACAGAGAGTGGGCTGTCTTTTAAGATTGCCCTTTGTGCAGTAATATGGGAAGACCTGAGCTTTGCTTGGCTGTCTGGAGGGTGGGATTCTTGAAGCAACTTAAATCTTATTTGCTCTCAGTCACTGAAAGAAAACAAACAAGCCTAGGAAGAAGTCGCAGGCTGGGCAGTGGTAGCACACGCCTTTATTCCCAGCACTTAGGCAGAAGCAGGTGATCTCTGAGTTCAAGGCCAGCCTGGTCTACAGAGCTAGTTGCAGGACTCCCATGGCTACACAATGAAACCCTGTCTTGTTGGAGGGGGATGGGGGAAGCCACAAAATACAGTGGCTCCTTCTGTTTCTAGTGCAGTGGTTCTCAGCCTTCACAGAGGTCACCTAAGACCATCAGAAAACACAGATATTTACATTACAATTCATAACAGTAGCAAAATTACAGTTATGAAGTAGCAATAAATGCTTTTATGGTTCGGGGTCACCACACTATGAGAAACTGTATTAAAGGGTTGCAGTATTAGGAACCACTGCTCTAGGGGTAATTACTTCTGCATCGGTCTAAAGGTAGATGGGTCTTGGGCCTGGAGATCAGTCAATTAGACCAGGTGCCAGTTGCCAAGCCTGACACAGACCTGAGTTCAGGACGCAAACCCCACAGTGTGGAAGGAGAGAGCTAGTTCTTGCAAATTGTTGTTCTCTGACCTTGCCATGGCACATGCAGGCGTGTGTGTGTGTGTGTGTGTGTGTGTGTGTGTGTGTGTGTGTGTGCACGCGCTCGCTAAATAACATAATTAAGATCGGTCCTTTACTACTGGCCTCCAGACACAACAAAGAGAGAAGCGGAGAAGTTGATGGATGAGACTGCCACTTACAAATGCGGCTTAGGCTGGACCGCTTTAGTAAGCAATGTGTATGCTTTTCATTTGCTAGAAAGCCCGGGCCAGGCACAGCATTGATTAGCATCCCAGCACTTAGCAGAAGAAAGAAGGAGGCTCAGGAGAGTGAAGAGCCCTGGACTGCATGAACCCTTCTCTTGGGCTACCCTCACACTCAACTGAACTTGACCCTTCCTTCACCTTCCACCTTTCAAATGTTGAAATTAACATGGGCCTGGCTTGTTGTTTAGTGAGCTAAAGTCTTACGATGTAGCCCGTTCTCAATTGGAACCTGTGATCTTCCTGCCTCAGCCTCTGAAGGCTGGAATTGCAGGTGATCTTAAACAACAAAAATTAATTTTAGTATTATATTATATTCATACTTACCATTTGGGCGCGTGCGTGCGTGCATGCGTGTGCGCGCGTATGTGTGTGAGTGTGAGTGCGTGCTTTCATCCTAGAAAGAAGAAGATCTTTCTCTACTGTAGAAGGGAGATAATAGAATTTACCCTTCTTCTCTTTGGTGTTTTAAGGTCTTCAGAGAGAAAAATACATCACGAAAGAGTACTTGAGAATTTCATGGCTTTATTTCACCCTCTGTTGGAGCTCCTTGTTTGCGTCTGTTGTAACTGTGTGTCGACTTACTGTGAAGGAGAAGCCAAGAGCAGTTTAGTGTTGCCAGGGAGTCACTGCGTCATTAAATGGGAGTGGAGGGGCTTCTGGAAGGCTCCCTGCAGCAATGGCACTGCAGTTACCAGGAGGAAGTGACTAGTGACAGAGATGAGAATAACCAGCTCAAACTGTCTTTCGAGCAAGGCATGTCAGCGCGTGGCCTGGAATCCCAGCACTCAGAGGCAGAGGCAGCGGGATCTTGGTTTTAGGCCAGTCTGTGTGACCTAGTGAGTTCTAGGCTAGCCTGAGTACAGGGCGGGACCCTGCTTCAAAAAAAAAAAAAAATCAAAGCAAAAGTATTCTTTGTCACAGTGTACCTCATCTTGGAGGTGCATGGATAGAGCGCTTGCCTAGCACGCATGAAAGCTTGACTCTGATCCTCAGTATCCCACAGACTCAGTGTGGTGATTCCACATCTATACGGGAGACAGAGGGGCAGAATCAGAAGTTCAAGGTCATCCTCAGCTACATGATGAATTCTGGGCCAGCCTGGGCTACATGAGATCCTGTCTCAAAAGTAAACAACAAAACATGGACCTTATCCCTTTCTAACATTTCTTTTTTTCTTTTAAAGGCGATTTTTTTTCAAGGTTTATTTATTTATTATGTCTGCATGTATCCCTGCAGGCCAGAAGAGGGCACCAGATCTCATTACAGATGGTTGTGAGCCACCATGTGGTTGTTGGGAATTGAACTCAGGACCTTTAGGAAGAACAAGCAGTGCTCTTAACCTCTGAGCCACCTCTCCTGCCCTCTAACATTTCTTGAATAAAATTTTCAGTAATTAGCTGTAGACTTGCACACAAACAGCACCCCTCCCAGGCTGCCTCAGTGGCTTCCCAAGTCCCACCCCGACCCTCCTGTCATGCGGCCTTCAGTGTTGACGTGTTTTAGAGTATATTCTCAGCTATTGTCTTAGCAAAGACATCATCTTTTTAAAGGGACAGAGAAGGAATGTGTCTCGTGTGTCTTCTGATCCTGAAGAATCTGGACAAGTGTCACTGATCCAAGGCTCGGTTCTCTGTCTGTGATAGGCCTTGGTGTTCCTTTTGGTGACTAATTTGGAGTCAGTTGATTTGCCCACAATTCTCTGACCTAAGGGGAAAGTGAATTCTGGGTAGTGGAACAGAAGAGAGACAATAAAATAAGTGAAAGTACATTGTAAACCAAAAATGAATTTTATTTTGTATATACGAAGCCTTAGGTATGTTAGGCAAGTGTTCGACCCCTTTTTAAAAAACTACAAAATAATGCATTGTCAGGATATAGGTCTCCATGGCCACTTGATATTTTTTTTCCTTTGGCCCTCCCTCCCCCCTCCCTCCTTCCTCCCCTCTGTCCCTCCCTTCCCCTTCTCTTCCCTGCTTCTCTCATCCCTCTCTTTTTCTTTCTGTGAGACAGCATCCCTCTCTGTAGCCCAGGCTACTCAAATTCACAGAGATCTGCCTCCTGAGTGCCGGAGTTAAAGGTGTGTACCACCATACCCAGTTCAGCTCTCTCTGAGACCGGATCTTATGCGGCCCACAGTAGCCCTAAACTGGCTGTGTAGCTAAGGCTGGCCTTGAGAGTCTGTCTGTCTGTCTGTATTTCCCAAGTGCTAGAATTACAGGCATGTACCTCAATGCCAGGCTGAGGTTTTCAATATATACACATATTAGCTCTTGAATTTTCAACATTTTACATACCAGATCTTTACTTATTATATTTCTTAGCCTTCATTTTTCACTTATTAGTGTATCTTGGACTCCCTGTGGCTCAGAATGAGAGAGAGAGGGAGAGAAAGAGAGAGTATTCGTATTCACTTACACACAAACATCTAGCTCAAAGTGTAATGGCCATCTGTTTAGCGACATAAATACCCTTTGTGTGTGTGTGTGTGTGTGTGTGTGTGTGTGTGTGTGTGTGTGTGTGTGTACATATATACTGATTGCTATTTAGGGCAATGCCATGGTTTTGTTATTACAAATGCCAAAATGAACACTCTCCCCAGGCAATATGAATACAGCTTTTATATACAAAATGCAAAATGCAAGTTACATACAATATTCTCATTACACTTCTGCAGGTGTGTGCTTCTGTGGGCCTAGTTCCTGCCTGGAAGGATCACTCTGTCATTGCATAGTCTTCATATGGTAAATTTCTTCCAGACTGACTCCTTAAACAACCAACAGTTTAGGCCGCGGAATAAGCTGAATCCCTTCAGCTTCCAGTCTCTCTCTCAGCACAGACTATATCTAAAAATGTGGAACACTTTGCAGATTTGGGTATCATCCCTGCATGGGGGCCATGCTAATCTCTGCACCATCCCATCTTTAGTAGAACACTGCCAAAAATATGGTAACAGCCACGCTTTCTTTATAAGATAATCACCGGCTCCCGCCCATTCTGGCAATCAATTGGTAAGCGTATGAAATTTCTCTGGGTTGTCATTAGCTTGGAAGAGTCTCAATTTGCTTTCCTTTCTAGAATACTCATTTCTTATATTTCTGTGCAATCTGACAAACACACGAGAGTGAAGTTATTTGCTAGTGAGCACACTGGCAGCGGCTTGCCATTCTGCAGGAAGTGGCTTCGTCTGGGCTCCTTCCCCCTGGGGTTTCCTTAGCCTAAGCTACTGGCCTCACCGCATAGTGGAAAGGGCCTACGCTGGAGAAGTGAGGATGTAGGCTGAGTCCTCCACTGGGCCACTTCCTAGGGTGTGTGGTCGAACTCGTGTGTGCCCCTCCACAGGCTGGGTGAAGGTTACTGCAGAGCGTGTCTTAACAAGCTGGGCTGGTTTTTTTGTTTTGACGCATGAGTGAGCATTCAGCATTTACTCCGACATCACATGAGTTCTGTTTGCTTTGACAGGTGAAGGATGATGACCTAGCATTGGTTTGGTTTCAGCAATTCTTTAGGTCATAGAATGTATGCGTAGAATTCCATATGTAAGTCAGTAATTTCATTCTGCGAGTCACATTTATGGCCCACTTTGTTCTTGGTAAACTGGTTTAAGCTGGGCATGGTGTTGCACACCTATTATCCCAGCACTTGGGAAGTAAGGACAGGAGTTCAAGGTTATCTTCACCTATATAACAAGTTCAAGGCCAGCCTGAGGGATAGGAGACCCTGTTCAAAAGAAACAAGAAAACCCTCGTGCTTTATATGTTCCTATTTAAACATTATTTTTAGCTGAGCAGTGGTGGAACACACTTTTAATCCCAGTACCTGGGAAGCAGGGGTAGGTGGAGCTCTGTGAGTTCGAGGCCAGCCTGGTCTACAGAGCTAGTTCTAGGACAGCCAAGGCTACACAAAGAAACCCTGCCTCAAAAAACCAAAATAAAAAAAAAAAAACCTAATTTTTAAGTTATATGCATGTGTGTGACTATGTGTAGATATGTGCACAAGAATTCAGATGCCCATGGAGGCCAAAGACGTCAGTTCTCCTTGGAGCTGGAGTTATAGGAGATTGTGAGCTGCCTGTCTTGGGTGCTGGGAACTGAACTTGGGTCCTCTGAAAAAGCAATATGCACTAGCATTGAGTTATGTAATAATTGAGTTATCTCTTCATTCCCCTATGTTACCAATATTTTTAAGTACATGTATTTAAATGGACCGCTGTTAGGGGAAGTGCCTGAGCATGTGCACATAGCACCCTTGTGTCATGGGATACACACGGAGTCAGTTCTCTCCTTCTACCGTTCGGGTTAAACAGCCGTCACCAGGCTGGGCAGCAGGCACCCTTACCCGCTGAGCCATCTTGCTGCTCCCACTTGTAAGCAGGCCATTTGTTGCTGTGATAAAACCCCGCGACCGAAGGCAATTTATGGAAGAGTTTATTTGGGCTTACAGTTCCGGAGGGAGAGTCCATCATGTCAGAGTAGACACGGCAGCAGGCAGCTGAGAGATCGCATCTCCTACCACAAACAGCAGAGAGAGAGAACAAACAGGGAGCGGGAAGCAGGGCAAGGCGGCAAGCTCTCAAAGGCCACCCTGAGTGATACCCATCCTCTAGCAAGGCTGTACTTTCCCATAACCTCCCCAAACATCACCACCAACTGGGCACCAAATGGCCAAATCCATGAGCCTGTGGTAGGCATTTCTCATTTAAACCAGCCTACCCTTGGCTAACAGTTTTGTGTGTTTGTTTGTTGCTGGACCTGGCACATGGAAACACACGCTCTACCCAGGAGCTGTACTCCCCATCCCGGCACATTTTGTCTGATTGATACTAAAGGATTAGAAGTCTGCCTGCTGCCTTTCCCCTCTGGTCTTAGTGCTCCGACAGTCGAGAACATGGAGCGTCTCAATGCCATCCTTTTAGCCCAGGCTCTCTCCTGCCTGGTTCCTCTTTCTTTACCCAGGAGCTTCCGGTCTGCTCTCTCGGCTTCCTGCAATCCCCCATCTCACTGCATCCAGGCTGGTCTGGAGGCTTTTAGAGTTTATTGTTGAATGTTACCTAGTAAAGCTGAAATAGTTTCCCACACTGCTGTATCCTCCAGCAGGTTGTGGACCCCAAATGTCTCCCTTGAGGGCTGCTTCTTGTTCCTCCCAAGAGCTTCCCACTGCCCTGACTCCCACCTGAATGGCTTGGCTCTGTAGCTCAGCTGTGTGTGACTGTGGGGGACCCATCGAAGCAATACATTGTGTGTCTAATAATAGCCAGGGGTGTGAAGAATTGGGAACTTTTGAAAAAAGTTGGGGTTGCAGAGTCCTGAGACTTCAGTCCTATATTAGTCTGTTTGCTATGACTATAACAAAACTCCCGGCAGTACCCCAGTTACTGCCTAACCTAGTGCCCTGAGTGTACTTAGTAAACCTGTTCTCTTTCTAAAAAGTACCGGGGGTAGTGATAAAGGTGATTACTGGATTCATAATTCCAGTGGCTAGAGCATCACAGAGCTGACTTCTTTGCAAAGAACCCCCAACTACCTTGCAGTGTGTGTGGTCGAGAAGCAAAGGCAGCTAGCTACGTCCAAAATGGGGTCAAGTACATAGGATGGTCTTGCTCTAAAACAGCCTGTTTTCCACGAGAACCAAATCACTCAAGGAAATGCATCTGAATCACTTCCTGAGGCGTGACCCCTGTGACCTAACTACCTCAAACTCTACTTCTCCAACGTTCCAGCCACTTAACAGGGCTACACTGGGTAGCAAGCCTCTAGAACATACTCGGACTGTATCTGTACTATAGCAAAAGAGACCACAGTTAAGGAATCAACAGGGTGGGGGGGTGTATTGGAACCAAGCCAGAGGAATGATGAATGGTCCATCATAAAACCTTGCCATGGCCTGGCTGTGGTGGTGCACACCTTTAATCCCAGCACTTGGGAGGCAGAGCCAGGTGAATCTTTGTGAGTTTGAGGCCAGCCTGGGCTACAAAGTGAGTTCCCGGACAGGCTCCAAAGCTACACAGAGAAACCCTATCTCGAAAACAAAACAAAACAAACAAACAAACAAAAACCCAACAACCTTGCCAGCTACTTCAAGCAGATTTACTGCTTTCTAACCACAAAACTACTTTCTCATTATTATGCAAATGGTATTGTGATGGTTAATTTTAGTTGACACCGCCTAGACTCACCTGGGGAATCTTAAAGAGAGACTGTGTGCATGTCTGTGGGGGATTGTCTTGTGAGAAGACCCAGCCCACTGGGAGTGGTAACATTCCCTAGGCAGGGTTCCTGAGCTGTAAAAGAGCAAAACTGAACACTGAGCATGCATACGTTCATTCCTCTCTCTCTCTCTCTCTCTCTCTCTCTCTCTCTCTCTCTCTCTCTCTCTCTGACATGGGGTCTCACTGGGTAGCCCTGGCTGAGATCCACCTGCTCTGCCTTCAGGGTGTTGGGTTTAAAACACTAGCCTGTCAGCTCTTGCTCTTAACTGGATGTGATGATTCACTATTTGTAGTTTCTGCCTGACTTCCCCACATTGGTGGACAGTGACCTGGCTTTAAAGCTGAAATAAACCCCTTCCTCCTAGTTTCTTTTTGCCAGGGTCTTTTTGGTTTTTTTCGAGACAGGGTTTCTCTGTGTAACAGCCCTGGCTGTCCTTGAACTCTTTCTGTAGACCAGACTGAACTCGAACTCACAGAGATCCGCCTACCTCTGTCTCCCAAGTGCTGGGATTAAAGGTATGTGCCAACATGCCCAGTTTGCCTGGGTCTTTTATCAAAGCAACAAAAAATGTAACTTGGACAGGCATCTGTCTCAGCAGTGATTCCCATTAATGAGTTTGTCGTTTGGGCCTTGCCTGGGGATACACATGGAGAACTATGTTTGATCTCATGTGTCTTTCTCAAAATGCTACTTATCAAACTTAGAGTTCTTAATAGGGAATAACAGAAAGAGGACTTCTTCTTAGGAAAACATCAGGCAAGTTCAAGACTTGAGAAAAATGCATCTTAAATTTGTTTTATGGCAATAACTTCTCCAGTTGTCTCAGGGAAAATTGTTCTCATCAGGTGTGGTGCACACGTTTAATCCCAGCACTTAGGAGGAAGACGCAGGCGGATCTAAGTTCCAGACCAGCCTGGTCTACATAGTGAGGCCCCTGTAACAAAACAAAACAAAACAAAAGTTAAATGTTTTCAAACAATGAAAGGATGGGAGATTATGTAAGGAAAACAAGAATATTTCCCAAGTATTCTCATCTGTCATTTGGATGAGCTGTTGTGAGAAAGGGAAATTGCATGAACTGTGTGATGAGGAAAACCAAATGTTTCCTAGTTTCTAAAGATAATTTTTATGTGCTGTGGATTTAAAGCAAGTTATTTCCTATAATTCAATATTTGTCCAGACAGAACAAAAGACTCACGACTCCCATCTACAATATGACCATCTTCTGGTGGTGATATGTTTTCTTTTAAAGTAAAGCAAGAACGCTTTTTAAAAAATCTACATGTGTGTTGGGCTGGAGAGATGGCTCAGAGGTTAAGAGCACTGTCTGTTCTTCCAAAGGTCCTGAGTTCAATTCCCAGCAACCACATGGTGGCTCACAACCATCTGTAATGATATCTGGTGCCCTCTTCTGGCCTGCAGGGACACATGCAGACAGAACACTGTATACATAATAAATAAAAAATTAAAAAAAAATCTACATGTGGGGCTGAAGAGATGGCTCAGTGGTTAAGAGCTCTTCCAGAGGATCTGGGTTCAATTTCCAGCACCCACATGGCAGCTCACAACTGTCTGTAACTCCAGTCCCAGTGGATCTGACTCCCTCACATAGACATGCAGGTCAAACACCAATGCATACAAAAAAAAAAAAAAAAAATAAACTACATGTTTGTGTTTGTGTGATTGTATGCCATATGTGTGCCGCCGGTACCTATTGAAGCCAGAAGAGGGCCCTGGATCCCAGGGAGCTGGAGTTACAGGTGGGGTTGTGAGCCCCACAAGGTGAATGCTGGGAACCAAACTTGGTCCTCTGGAAGAGCAGCGAGTACTGTTAACCGCTGGGCCATCTCTCCAGCCTGTTTGCTTCTTCAATGGTGCCTTCAGTCAGGCATGTGCAGTGGCCCCCAAGGTAGTGAACCAACTCCTGAGGTTGACTTCCACCTGTGTCCCATGGTGCGCTCCATACCCAATTCACACACGTACACAATGTAAACAATTAACCGAAACCCCAAATCAGATGTCGCTGTGGCCTCCTGTTCTGTGCGGTGCTGGTTCCCAACCTAGATTTGTGTGGGTCTGTTTTTGTAGCCTGTCTCCCCTACCCAGCAGGTAACCTCCCCCACCCCTGCTCCCCATATTCAGTAGGTAACCTCCCCCACCCCTGCTCCCCCTACCCAGTAGGTAACCTCCCCCACCCTGCTCCCCCTACCCAGTAGTGACCTCCCCTCTTCTCCTTTCCTGAGTTACTCCTTTTAGGCCCTTTCTGTAACCTTCGGGGGCACCTGCATTCTGGTTCACCTGATCAGGAGAAGCTGCAGACCGTGTTCACAGAAGTTGTGCTGTTGAGGGAGCCACGGTCTGCATCTCTAAGAGCCAGTGGGTGGGTGGGTGGGTTGGTCTAAAAGCCCTCTCCCCCACCTCCCGCCTAGTGAACCTTGGCTCTGCTGAGGCTGCTGCGGGACCGGACACAGGCCACTTTTATTTTGATAGACAGCAGGCGCTTGGTCCCATGGAGTACAACCATAAGCACGTGTCCATTTATCATTTTAAGTTTTGCTAATAACCATTGAGGTGTATTCACCAAAATGGCATCTTTCGGGTCCATCATCAGAGCTAAATATTTCATGACTTTATTAAATAATCCATGCCATCATGTGGAGGACCCTCTGCTGCTGCTTTTCACACAAAAGGAACCTTCTCTGGGAGTCCCTGGGAATGTTTTAACATAGCTCTGGAGGCCACCTCACCTCTCTCTCTCTGTCATCCCCTGCTGAGTGCCTTCTGACTTACCTGCAAGGAGAGCGGTCTGGCCCTGGGGACTCCTTCTTAGTAAGCTTCGGAGGGGAGAAAAGGCAGGATGGCTAATCAGTTGAGAAGCAGTCCCGGATCCAGCGCAGATGCAGTGGCTGCTTTTGGCGATCCTTGCAGGGCTCTTTGTGAATTAGCAATGTGCTGTTTTCTTATTCTGTGAGTGGCTGCGCTGGAAATGTTCAGTGCATCAGAGGACAGGATAGCACGTGTGGGCTCCTGGGTTAAATCACATTATCCTAGACAGGCCATGCTTTTGCGTTAGATGCAGGCTATAGAAAGCAAGACAAGCAATTGCATTTGTTACTTCTTTTTCAACCAAAGATGGTATTCGAAGCACAAAGGGGTGGTCAGTACATTCTAAGTGGGGTAGAAGAAAAAGCCAGCCATCTGCCAATAAGTCTCAAAGCCACTAACTTTTCTTAGGGTGGGGTGGCTTTCATGTTAATTTTCTTACAGGTTGCCTGTATTGGGCTAATTTGGGAGTAAACTTCTGTTCCCCTCTCTATGCATTGCAACTACCAACGTGTTGAAGAACCTCCAAGGGACTGATCCTGCTGCCCTGGGCTGCTGTCAACTAAAGCACCCTTGGGTAGAGTGTAAGGGTATAGAGCAGCGCTCCTGGCTGGCCGCGGCTACCACATGGAAAGGTCACAGTCATGACAGGACCCAGTGATACCTTTTAGAGCTTTATTAAGAGAAGGAGAGAGACAGAGACGACAGAGAGACCGTGCAGAGGGAAAGTACAGAGAGAGAGAGAGAGCGTGTGGGAGTGCACGTCCACTTTTAGGCTGGGACACAGTCGCAAGCTGATGATGTAACAAGGACAGAATCTTTACACAGAGTGGGTGAAGAGCTTTGTATGGGAGACCCTGGTGCGTTCCTCCTGGCCATCTCTGCCTTCTGTTCTAGATGTAGATGGGGGTTATGCAAAATTGGAACACTATGTATTTTCCACATTCTCCATCTTTCCACGGTGATGTTTTTAATCTTTTAAAAAATATGAATATTTTTAGAAACTCTTTGAAAATTCCATAATGCATATGATGCATCTTGATTGTGTTCACATGGTAAAGTTTCTGGTGCCTGTGGTAAGGACTCCCCACCACAGGATCTTGTGCTCCCCAGGCCGGCCATAAACTTAGTCATGCCATAGAGCATTGGTTCTCAACCTGTAGGTCTTGACCCCTTTGGGGGGTTGAATGACCTTTTCACAGGGTTTGCCTAAGACCATTGAAAAACATACATATTTACATTATAATTCACAACAGTAGCAAAATTACAGCTATGAAGTAGTAATGAAATAATTTTATGGTTGGGGGTCACCCCAACACGAGGAAATGGATTAAAAGGTCGCAGCATTAGGAAGGTTGAGAATCACTGCAATGGCCTTGAATACACTTCTAAGTGCTGGACTGACAGGTATTTAGAGACATATCTTTGATGAGAAGCTGCATTGAAAGTTTTTTATACTTTGGTTGGTCGTGGTGGGGCATACTTTTTTTGTTGTGGTTGTTGTTTTTATTTTTTGAGACAAGGTTTCTCTGTGGAGCCCTAGCTGTTCCGGAACTCTGCAGACCAGCTCTATAAACTAGGTTGCCCTTGAACGCATAAAGATCTGCCTGCCTCTGCTGGGATTAAAGTGGTGACTGCCAGCTGATGGGGCACACCTTTAATGCCAGCATTTGAGAGGCAGAGACAGTTGGATCTTTGTGAGTTCAAAGCCGGCCTGGGCTACTTAGCGAGACACTGTCTCAATTTTTTTTTTTTAAACTTTCAAATTTAAACTTCACTGGAGATACCACTGGCTTTTGGATGTATGTGGGTTTTTTGTAATTTTTTTTTTTCCTTGTTGAAACTAACTGTATGCCAAGCTATGAAAGGTTTTCCATGGCACATAGTGGACCTCAAAACATATTTTATAATCAGATTTACTAGGCAGTGGCATGATGTAATGACTTTACTATGAAGTAGCGGATTCCTTTGGGAAAAGCCACCACTCATGTTCTTGGATGGGAAGTGCATGTATGCCGCAGTTAATTGAGAATTAGGTCTTTGCTCTAACCTCTGCTCCAAATAAAACCTGTTAGGAATTCCTGGGTACCAGGCTCAAAAAAAGAAAACCCAGAACACATGCCACCAGAATTGTGTGAAATCTCTCCGCATCCTAGTTTGTGTGTTGAGACAATTCCATGATTGCATCTTACTTCTTTGGTGTGTGCTTGGGGGTGGGCACCCATGCCGCAGCATGCTTGTGGAACCAGAGGACACCTTTGGGAGCTGGTGCTCTGCTTCCACATCGTCCATCTTGTCAATCAAACTCAAGTTGCTAAGCCCCCTTGCCAGTCCCTATTTTATTTCTAATGATTAGAGTCCTACCACATACCCATACCGGCCTCATTCCCTATCTAGTTTGCTCGCTTTGAGCTCAACAGTCCTCCTGCCTCAGCGTCCTGGGTGCTAGGATTACGGGTGGACGGCTCAAGGCCATCATTTCCATTTGTCACTTTGTCACTCCCTACCTTTGTGTTTAGGGTGGAAGATGTCCCCTGATTTGTCCCGGACAACCTGTATGTATGTTCAGCCTCTGAGAACTTTACCCATGGCATTCACAGTGGAGGACATAACAGTGGTCCATAAAGCTCTGTTCTATTGCTGTGAAGAGATGCTGTGACCATGGCAACCTGTAACAGAAAGCATTTAACTGGGAGATTGCTTACAGTTTTAGAGAGTGAGTCCATGACCATGATGGTGGGCAGCATGGCAGCAGTCAGGCAGGACTCTAGAGCAGTGGCTAAGAATTTACATGCTAGCGGGTGGTGGTGGCAGGTGGTGGCACATGACTTTAATCCCAGCACTCAGGGGGCAGAGGCAGATGGATCTCTGTGAGGTCAAAGCCAGCCTGGTCTACAAAGCAAATTCCAGGACAGGCTCCAAAGCCACACAGAGAAACCCTGTCTCAAATTTAACAAAAAACAAACAAACAAACAAAAAGAATACACATACTAATCCACAGGCAGCAGGCAGAAAGAGAGCTGGGCCTGGTGTAAGCTTTTAAAACCTTCAAAAACCCACCCCCAGAAACCCACCTCCTCCAACAAGGCCACACCTCTAATCCTCCCCAAACAGTTCAACCAACCAGGGACCAAGCATTCAAATATATGAGCCCTTGGAGGCCGTTCTTAATTCAAACTACCCCAAGATCCGCAGTGGGTCCTCTCTGATTGCATGAGACCCAGAACTCAAAGTCAGCTCCAAACAAAGAGGTGTCAGGGACAGGAGACTCCTTGACATTCCTCTCTCTTGTCTTCTCTGTTCCTTGTGGAGCTTTAACATTGCCTTGAAACTTATGAGAGCAAATAATGAGGCCGGTGGGCTGGTTCATTGCCCTTCACACAAGAATTTCTTAGACTGTTGGGCTGCTTAGTCTCGCCTACCCCAAGTGGACACCTGTTTCAACCACGGTTCACTCAGATAGCAAGCTTTCAGAGAATCAGCCTGCACCCAGAGGCAAGGAGTTAGACCCCTGATGGCCAGAAGGACGGGAAGAGGAACTGCAACCAGGTAATGCAGGTGGCCAACTTCGGGCCTCTTCCTCAGTCTCCTAACCTGAGACAGAAGCCTGGCAGCCTGTAACAAAGACCTGGCAGCCCTTTTCTCTTTTAAACCTAAGTTGTGGGCCTATCAGCTCCTCTGCCTGCTCGGCCTGACCAAGCCTAAACTAGGAAGACCCCCTCAAAGGCCCTTAAGTCCCACAGCCTCAAGGACAGACATGACTCGGCTCGCTGTGGCTGTGGCTGTGCCTGTTCTGCTTTGAGAGTCCCTCCCTCCCTCCCTCCCTCCCTCCTCCCTCCCTCCTCCCTCCCTCCCTCCGTGTGTGTGTGTGTGTGTGTGTGTGTGTGTGTGTGTGTGTGTGTGTGTGTTCTCTCACAAGTTTCCTCACACCCAGTAAAAGCCTTTCTTCACGGGTTTTCTGTCTGCTGTGTCTGAGACCGCCCTGCTATTCCTTATCGCACTCAGGATTTTTCCGTCTTCTGCTTCTTTAACGGGCAGGAAGCTGAACTAGCAGCGCAGTATCAGCCTGGTGGACGCGTTCCACAAACCCTGACAGCTTGCTCACCAGGCTGAGACACCTGCTGGGAGTGGTAGAAATAGAACCCTTAGGATGTGGGGGCAGGGGGGAGGAAGCTAGCTTCTTGTGGGTTAAAAGGGACACAGACTCCTGGACACTCCCCTCTCTTTGTTTACAGGCCCCCCCCCCCCCCCCGCCCACACACACATGCCCAGTGTGGTAAAGTGGCATTCTCTGCTCCAGTTTTCACCAAGACATACTGCACCACCACAGGCCCAAGGCGATGAGGCTGAGCTACAAGGCTCTGAAAAGTGTGAAATCATAACCTACCCCCACCACACTCACACACACACACACACACACACACACACACACACACACACACACAAGACCCCTCTCTCCTTTTTGGTTAATTGGCCTCAGGTATTTTGTCCCAGCAACAGGGTTAAACACCCACGGATCGGCAGTAGGTAGGGATTGTGCTTTCTTGGTTTTTGGCAAATTGAGAGAGAAAAGCACACCTATTCACTCAGTCCTTGGGCTTGTGTGTGTGTGTGTGTGTGTGTGTGTGTGTGTGTGTGTGTGTGCAAGCTGGTTATCCCCTTCCACCTCCAATGTGAGTTCCGGACATCCAACTCAGGTCACCAGGACTGCATAGGCAGGGCACTCACCCGATGAGCAATCTTGCTGACCCACTTTTTTTTTTTTTCTTAATTTATTGATTTTCTAAGATTTATTTTTATTTTATGTGCATCGGTGCCTCCCCTGTGTGTGAGAATGTCGGATCCCGTTGAACTAGAGTTACAGACAGTTGCAAGCTGCCATATGCATGCTGGGAATTGAACCTGGGTCCTCTGGAACACTGAGCCATCTCTCCAGGTTTTTGTTTTTGTTTTTTTTTTTTTGGTTTTTTCGAGACAGGGTTTCTCTGTGTAGCTTTGGAGCCTTTCCTGGATCTTGCTCTGTAGACCAAGCTGGCCTAGAACTCACAAAGATCCACCTGCCTCTGCCTTCCGAGTGCTGGGATTAAAGGTGCGCGCTGCCACCGCCGCTGCCACCGCTGCCACCACCTGGCCCTACTTTGTTTCTAAGGTTCTCTTTATGTAGCCTGAGCTGACCTTGAACTCCTGTCTTCAGCCTCCCGAGTGCCAATATTAATAGGTGTGTGCAACCCTGCTAGCTTCTTTTGGTTCTTTGTGGTTGTAGGTAGTGGTTCATGTTGTGCTTTGTTTTTAGACAGGGTTTCTGCCTGTCCTGGAACTCGAATTGTAGACCAGGCTGGCCTTGAACTCACAGAGATCCTCCCGCCTCTGCCTCTCAAACGCTGGGTGGGATTACAGGCGTGCACCACCATTGTCCGGCTTGGTAGTGGTTCTTAACTAGGAGTGTGATGACACCATTCCTTGAGAGGTCACACACTGCCTGGGGGTGGGGTCAGGGGACCAAGGATTCCCCCTGGTGTGATGTGCTGCAGCGCCTGTGTAGTGTCCACACAGAGAAGGATGCGAATGACATCAGGGATGTGACTTCTAGGTTCACACGCCTACAGTTGTGTTCACTGAGCGTCTGTCCAGTACTGACCTGAAGTCGTGGGTGTTCCCAGACATTACAAGGGAGACACTCTACATAAGGAATTCAGTAACTGTCTCCACAGTGGGGTTGCTCTTGCTGGTAGATGGTTTTATTTCCCTTGTCTCAAGCAGAGATCTTATAAATTCCCTTTGTCTGAAATCAGTATGGTTGATCTCCTACCTAACCAGATTTAGAACTCCGTGTTTTCTTTTGCATACTTTCCCAGAGAACCCAGAGGTTTTAATATTTTTTAAAAACACTTCCATTATTTAAAGTGGGGGGTTTTGGGGGGTACTTGACCGAACTGTGAGCTAACACGCACCTGCATGTGTCCGTGGCGTCTTAGTTATGGATGATGTGACTAGCTGTGACTCCCAGGGGTTCTTTGGGCAGATCATTTTAGAAAATGCTACAGTGATTTTTCTCCATCGAGGCCCAGAATGCACATTAAGGGCCCTTTTAAATTTAAGTAAACAAGCCCAATTCCCTGACAAGCTCGGGTTTTCCAACCGAGCGGAGCTCAGCGCCTTCCAGACTGGTGCTGATGCACCCGCTGTGCGACGATTCCAGATCCCAGTTTGAAAAAGGCTGGTTTTTTTTAAGAGGTCTAATTTGCAGACAATGCTCCTAATTAAGTGAGTTCACCGTGGGGTTTGTTTACACAAGCGATATTATGTTAATTACTTTCTAGGCTGTTCAACAGTCTGAATATTTGAAATGTTTGGTTGACTGGAAAACGGATTGTGCATGCAAAGAGCAAACTGGTCGCTTCCGTGGCCACCTTGTCGTACTTACTCTCACGATGAAGACACAGTTGAGATCTTCCTCCTGAAATCACGTTAAGAAAATTTAACGAAAATTATTATAAGAAAAGGAAGGCTGAGGATTCACAGGCAGTGGCCAAGGGCACCATCGAGCGGCACTGACGGGACCTCAGCTTGTGTTCCGTGCGGGTACCATCCTAGATCTTTCCTCAGACAGGAAACATGACATTGTCCATAGCAACAGAGAAGTAGTCTGCTATGAAAATGAGAATTTTCATGTTTTAAAAAAGATTTATTTCAGGTGGGCAGTGGTGGTGCATACCTTCAATCCCAGCACTCAGGAGACAGAGATAGGCAGATCTCTGTGAGTTCGAGGCCAGCCTGGTCTACAAAGCAAGTTCCAGGACAGCCAGAGCTGTTACATAGAGAAACCCTATCTCAAAAAAACAAAACAAAAAGGATTTATTTTATTTTAAATTGTGTGTGTGTGTGTGTGTGTGTGTGTGTGTGTGTGTGTGTGGGTGACAGAGGAGAGCAGATCCCTCGAAGCTGGAGTTCTAGGTGATTGTGAACCACCCATCCCAGGGGCTGAGACTAGAGACAAGAGCACATGCAGTGTAAAATGTTGAGTCATCTCGGCAGTGCCTGGAAAATCAGAATTTTCATACTGAGATTCACTTGACGGCTGCACGTGTGTTTTCCCTAAGGCAATCAAGTATTCAAATAGCTAAGTGGTGATTTGCATTCACTTGTATCCGGTGGTCATTTGGGTGATGATGGACAACACCACTGGTTCTAAGTGAGATAGATCTCAGAAGCGGAAGCTCTGAAATGGAGAAGCACGGCTGGGGTGTGGACAGTGGGGCCAGAATGTTTGCGTGCGGTGATGGTGTTGTAAGTATCCTGTCTTCTGACTCCTTCAAGTTAAAACCAGTCGGTAAGGAGGGCTCCCATTGTTTCCTGGTTTCATTCACTGTATCTGAGTGAAAGGAACAACCTGATTACACAGAAAGCTCAGAGTTGGGGGGCATTTGTAGCCTCATCAGCATTTGTGGGGGTTGGGGTGTCACTATGCTCACAAAGGTCTGTTTTATCTCAGCTGCCAGAGAAAAGGACTTCCCAGATCCCTCTAGAGGTCACCAGCATGGCCTTCGGGATGCACTCTTCTCACTTACACGCGGTTGGAGAGAGCTTTTGGCTCCGCGGCTGTCCCGACAATCCTCCTGAAACCCAATAAGCAGTGTGTTTATTGTCTTTGAAAGGTCTTGCTCGTTAAGAGGGCTCATCATAGTCTTCTCTTTCTGATTGCCTGAAGGTTATTTTTCCTCAAATTCACAGAATAGAAATACATGTTCCTCATACTAGAAATTGTACCCATCACCAAGGGCTCAACCATTTCATTATCTTTAAAAAAAAATTTTATTTCTCACTCACTTATTATCAAGTACTATTGGCCACTGAGCCACATCACTGGCTCTATTTTACTGCGTGTGTGCGCGTGTTCGTGCGTGCGTGCGTGCGTGTGTGTGTGTGTGTGCGTGCGTGTGTACTTGAGAACACGCTATGGAGGCCAAAGGATGACCTCAGTGGGCTTCCCCCGGCATGCCGCTCACCTTCTTGTTCGAGGCAGGGTCTCTCTTTCTCCGTGGCAGGGAGCTCACCAGTTGGGTGAGGCTAGCAGAAGGAATCTACCTGTTCTGCCTGAACCATCATGCTTGGAGTTTTCACATGGCTACTGGAGATCAAACTCGGGTAGTAGGGCTTGACGAACCTCACTCAGGTTCCTCATCTACGTTAACAGTGTTTGATGAAGATGGTAGCGATAAGAGACTGCTCTCCAGACTCAGCATTGCACTCACTCTGTCGTTACCTACACTCATACAGGTGTATTACAAAACAAAAGAAAAACCTGAAATTTGATCAACTTTATTGAAGTGTTTTTTTTTTAAAGATTGTGTGTGTGTGTGTGTGTGTGTGTGTGTGTGTGTGTGTGCAGGTGCACATGTGTGTGACGCACATGTGTGGGCCCATGGAAGCCTGAAGTCAGATCCCCTGGAACAGAGTTATAGGAAGTGCCTGATGTAGGTGCTGGGAACAGAACGTGGGTCCCCTGGAAGAGCTCTTAACCCCTGAGCCATCTTTCCAGTCCCCTGTATTGAAGTGTTATGAACTATAAAGGTTTTTCGATTCATTTATTTTATTTGTGTGAGTGTTTTGCTTGCACATATGTATGTAAATCATGTGTATGCCTGATGCCTACAGAGATAGGGCGGTGTCGAATCCACTAGAACTGGAGTTCTGTATGGATGGTTGTGAGCTGCCATGTGGGTGTTGGGAATCGAACCCAGTCTTCTGCAGGAGCAACTTAACCACTGGGCCATCCTTTCAGCCCCAAAGTCATTTTTAAAAGAGATTCTTGCTGTAATAGCCCAGATTGGTCTCAAACATGTAATTCTCCTGCCTCTGCCTTCCCAATACTAGCATTAGAGGCCTGTGCTAACCATGGCCAGGTAGCTTTACAGATTCCCTTGTCTGTAACCAAATGTTGGAACAAATTTCACTCAAGAAAACTTCTTCTAATTCTGGAAAATCCAAAGACACTAGTTTTCTCATCGCTGTGGCAGAAAATTGACAATAACATTATTAGGAGAGAGGCAGGCTTCATTTTGCTAATACTATTTTTGTTGTTGTTGTTTGTTTTTTAAAGATTTATTTATTTATTATGTATACAGTGAGTGTTCAGCCTGAAGGCAAGAGGAGAGCACCAGATCTCATTACAGATAGTTGTGAGCCACCATGTGGTTGCTGGGAATTGAACTCAGGACCTCTGTAAAAGCAGCGAGTGCTCTTAACCTCTGAGCCATCTCTCCAGCCCTGCTAATACTATTTTATTATCCTGGATACCAGAGGACAATTTAGAAAAGATGATCTCAGTGTGATATAAGAGCATATGTCTTCATTTGAACAAATGGACCAGGACTTGTAAAATGTCTCCAGTGTGCTTTTCTGACTTAGAGACTGTCCCAGATACCATTCATCTGAATTCCAGACAGTCTAGAAACAAGGCTGTACTAGGTCTCAATTTATAATTGGGAAAATGAACTGAGGTGAGATTTCGGAGCCTGGGGGAATGTGAACCTGACCTCAGAACTTACTTCTAGCTGCTCTGCCCCAGGCTGTCTGTGACTGAAAATCCCCTGTGGTGGTTTGAATGAGAAATGTCTCCCATAGGCTCAGGTGTCTGGATGCCTGGTCCTCAGTTGTTCGCTCTGGTTGGGTAGGTTTAGGGGGCGTGGCCTTGCTGGAAGAAGTACAATGCTAACAGAGTAGCTAGCCTCACCGACTTCAGTGATCTTTCTCTGTTTAATGCTTGAGGTAAAAGATCTTTTTATCCCTTAGCTTCAGGCTTCTGTCACCATGGCTGCCGTTTGATACCATGATGGACTTTTTTATCCTTTCTGGAACCATATGGCAAAATAAACCCTCTCTTCCTCAAGTTGTTAGGATATTTCATCACAGCCACAGAAAAATAACTAACATGCTTTCCCCCTCCCCCGCCCCAACAACAAAAACAATAGAAGTAAAACTTCAGGCAGCTCTTCTCCTCCATCATCTCCCTTGCTCCCTTCCTTCAGAAGGAAGGAAAACTGTGAACTTGCACTTGGGACAAAGTCATTGTCACTGGACCCCAGTTATTGAGAACAGATGACATGGCGAAGATGTTACAGTTGACTTGACGATATTCTAGGTGTGTATGTGTGTGTGTGTGTGTGTGTGTGTGTGTGTGTGTGTTGCTGGTGATCAAACACGGGAGTGTCCGGTGCTAGGTAGATGCTCTGAGCTGTATCTCAGCCTTGGTCAGTATTTTCATGACTGGCTGGACTGAGGGCATTAATATGCTAATGACCCACGAGACGGTGAGGGGAACAGAACTTCACACTCAGCTCTAACGGCTTACATAATCTGCACAGGGTTATGAACCATGAGGAGAGCTGGGGCTCCGTGGTAAGTGTCCTGTCTCAAAGCCAGGACAAAAGGCTGAGAGGTCCCTGTTGAACCCATCAAAGCAGACCTGGCCACCGGGTTCTCCCAGCATCCCTCAGTCCTGACGTGTTCCAGGGTCCTTCTGGCTGGCATACCCAGCTCCCTACCATAAATTTCTCCAGCCCAGGGCCTGGCCTCCCTTCCCCTAAGGGCTCTTCCCCAGCCATTTTGGTAAACCCCCCCCCTTTTCCCCTAAGCTTTTGGCCCCTTGGCTGCTGCACTGGTTCCCCTCTCTCCCTTTTCCTCTCCTCCTCCATCTCGTCACATGGCTCAGGGTCAGAGTTCAGAGTGATCTGAACTCTCTCCTGTCTCTGCCTCTGGCTATGCTTTCCCTTTTATCTACAATAAACTTTCTTCACAATACCTAGGAGCAACCATGTCCTTCCTATTCCTTTCTTTCTTTCTTTCTTTTTTCCCCCATTCAGTAAACAATTGTCTACTATGCTCAAGGCCTGGGCTTCTCTCCCTGCACCACACATAGATCATCATCCTGTTTTCTGTTTTTGTTTTGTTTGTTTTTTTAAATTCTGATCACATGTACACATAATTTCTGCCATTGGAGGTTGGGTGAGTTACAGGGGTTGGAGCCGCCTCCTCTGCATGTGACTGATGCTGGACCACTCCCACCTGTGTGGGCCATGCAGGGAAAGTGGAAGGTGGGAACGTGTCTCCTGCAGTGGAGGTAATTCCCCTCAGCAGTCTTGCCTCTGCCTACATTGTCCTGACAGCTGGCAGGATCTCATGGATTTTTTTTTTTTTTAAGATTTATTTATTTATTATGTATACAGAAGAGGGCGCCAGATCTGATTACAGATGGTTGTGAGCCACCATGTGGTTGCTGGGAATTGAACTCAGGACCTCTGGAAGCACAGTTGGTGCTCTTAACCTCTGAGCCATCTCTCCAGCCCTGATCTCATGGATTTTTGTCCATTGTTTAAGATATTCATTAAAGGGCTTGATACTCTGCACAGAGAACTTAGGGCAAGCTCTAGACAGTTCTGTGGTGAAGGGAGGAGAGAGAGGTGCCTGGTAGTTACTCTCAGACATCTTACAGTCCGTCTTGGATGCTCTCGGATGTTCCTAGAGGAAGGCGAGGCTGTTGCTGGAAGCATTTGAGAGTTTCAATTATTTCAATGCTGCTCTGTTGTAATGTGGTAATACTTTACTGGGATAAACTCTGGCTGACCCCCCCAGAGGATATGAGCTTGAAAACACTTAGGGTTTTGATTCGGTCAGAGGAGGCGTCTTTGCTTTTTGAAGCACAAATCCAGTGGGAAGATTGGGTTTCTGGTACTCATTGTGCTTATGGGGTGAGGGCTGTGTCTTTCTATCCCAATTTTTGTCTCAAAAGAAATAAATGTATCTCAAATACTAACCCCAAGATGTGTGGATAAAGCTGAGTAAGGAAGCTTCAGAGAGGAAAATGGGCTACAGATTTCCTTCTTTCTTGGTTGAAAACCTTGAATTATAAAATTACCTTCCTCCCTGAACTCTGGATACCGCTGAACCTCATCTGGGCCCATCTCTTCCTGTCTTGGCATGAGCTGAGTGTAAATCCTGCCGTCTGTGGCCCTGTGAGTCACAGATACGGATTAAAGGAGACTGATAGAAAGGTTTAGAGAAGAAATGCTTCTCCGGTGTGTGCAACCAGTGTGTACGCTCCCGTTCTGTGGTTGGAAAAGGCAAGCGCTGGATTTGGAGAGGTGGTTCAGTGGTTATGAGAATGTCGTGCTTTGGCAGGGGACCCAGATTCGGCTCCCAGGACCCACGGAGGGAGGACTGCTCACAACCACCTGTAACTCCAGATTCAGAGGCTCAGAGGCCTGTAGGACCCGAGGGCACCCCACTGATGTGTATATACCCATACGTGCATACACACGACTTTAGAAAAGGTTAAGGCACGTGCTAATAAATAAGTGTGATAAGCCAGGCACGGTGCTCTATGCCGTTAATCCCAGCACTTACTTGGCAGGCAGAGGCAGATGGATCGCTTTTGTTTGAGGCCAGCGCGGCCTGCCTAGTGAGACTGTCTTTCAAATACCAGCCAGTTAAAGGAGGAGGAAGAAGAAGAAGAAAACAATTAGCTTCGTTTACAGTTTACAATTAACCTAATGTTTATTACAGTGTTAAAGGTGGATTTATTAAGGTGATCTCTTGTTTAATTTTCAATGTCAACTCTTGGTTTTTGCAGTGTCTCATGTCGCCCAGGGTGGTTTTGAACCCCTAATCCTCCTGCCTCTTTCCCCCCCACCCAAGTACCTGATGTTGCAGGTTTGGACCACCACGCCTAACACATCAAGATGGAGCCTAAGAGTCATCGAGTTGCCAGGGAACCCACCTAAACGTGCGATTCTGCCCCCACGTCCCCATCCCGCCTTTCACATTGCTAATTCAGTGCAATCCAACCTGTGCCCTGTTCTAGTGCTAGCCAGTTACAATGTGCTGGCTTTTTTGCTGATGGGCCTTATGGAGACAGCACTCTCTCCTCCAACCCCCGCCCCCTTATCTTTAGCTTTCATTTAAAATTCCCATCTTTCATATTCTGGTAATCGAAGCCTTGAAGTGGAGCTGTAATCTGAGTATCGCGTGTAATAACTGGACTCAGCATGGGCATTTTGAAGCCGACTGTTCCGTCTCCAGTGTCAGTATGGGGTGTTATTTCAGGGGGAGAGCAAAGAGGGTGAAGGACTTTGCTGGCAATCTGGAAGAACATGGTGAAATCAGGCCAGCACACCTCCAGTCTTCTGGACCTGGAGGCCACAGAACCTTCAAGAATGATCAGTACCTGTGTGTCCAGAGCCAGCCTTTGGCCTGTGGGCAGTGACAGCAGGGGAGAGCTGGGTTTTGTGGCTGGTCCTTCCCTCTTTCTTTCTTTCTTTTTGGCTTTTTGGGACAGGGTTTCTCTGTGTAGCTTTGCGCCTTTCCTGGAACTCGCTTTGTAGACCAGGCTGGCCTCGAACTCACAGAGATCCGCCTGCCTCTGCCTCCCGAGTGCTGGGATTAAAGGCGTGCGCCACCACCGCCCAGCCCTTCCCTCTCTCTTTTAGCGTGTGCTCATGTGCACGGCACATATGTGAAGATCAGAGGACAGCTTCCTATTCCAGTTCTCAGTCACCTTTCACCTTTTGTTTGAGACTGGGCCCTTCATTATTCACCAAGTAGTCCAGGCTAGCCCATGAGCTCCAAGGATCTAGCTGTCTCCACTTCCCATCTCACCATCTCTGGGATTACAGCATGTCACCGCACCTGACTTTTTGAATAGGGTCTGGGGATCCAAACCAACTCAGGTCTTAGATTGGAACTGAACCAACCACTCCCGCTGATGGCTGGTGCTTTTTTCCCCCATGAGTTATAGGTTCAATTTGGGTTATCAAGCTTGCATGGTAAACCCTTTACACACCCTGGCCCACATTTAGCAATATTTTAAAAAAAAAAAAAAACTAATTTATTTTTATTTTAAATGCATTGGTGTTTTGCCTGCATATACGTCTGTGTGAGGATGCTGGATCCCCTCGAACTGGAGTCACAGACAGTTGTGAGCTGCCATGTGGGTGCTGGGAATTGAACCTGGGTCCTCTGGAAGAGCAGCCAGTGCTCTTAACCACTGAGCCATCTCTCCAGCCCATAGCACTCTTTTTAAAGAAAAAGAACAGTTGTTTTCTGGGCTGTGGGAACAACAGCTGTGACGCCTCGCAGCCTCCTCTCGCCTCCCTCTTCTGTGTCCCCAGGTCTTCTCACACAGTCCTTGCCAGGAGAACCTAGTTCTCAGCTTTACCCCCACGTCCTGGCTAAAGCCCTAGACACTCCCCGCCTGGCCTAGGATTCCCTGGTCACTGTCATTTGCTCAGCATGTGACTGCTTCGTGGCACTTTGTACAGCTGCCGCTTAGTAATTACGTATTTGATCATCAATTTTGAAGAATGGGGATCAGCCTCGGTGGTTAAGAGCACTGGCTGTTCTAGAGGACCCAGGTTTGACTCGCAGAACCCACCTGGCGGTTCACAATCACCTGTATCTCCAGTTCCCGAGGATCTGATGTCCTCTTCTGCCCTTCTTGGGCACTGCATGTGTATGTTGCACAGACATACATACATGCAGGCAAAACACCCAGACACATAACTAATTAAAATGTAAACCTCAGTTCTAACTGGAGGACGCCTTACTATTTATCAAGCTCAGTTATTTTTCTTAACCTGTATCTAGTCACAAAGAAACATGGCTTTATTTGTTTATTTATTGTTTAGTTTTAAACGGTTTTAAAAAGCAGAGCTGGATCTTACCATTTTTTAAATTGATTTACTTTATTTTATGTGTGCGGGTGTTTTGCCTGCATGTATTTATGTGTACCATGTGTGCCTTGTCCCCTTGGAGGCCAGAAGAAGGCATCAGATCCTCTGCATCTAGAGTTCTAGATGGTTGTGAGTCCCCATGTGGGTACTGGGAAGCAAACATGGTCCTCTGTAAAAAGCAGTCGGTATTCTTAACCCTAAGCTATCTCTCTAGTGCCCAGCCCTTCTTTTAAATTTTAACATGTATTTGCGTGTGCTGGTGAACATACCTATGTGTTGTATGTGTGTGTGGTGTGGCATGGGAGGTCAAAGGGCAGCTTGTGGGGGCTGGTTCTCTCCGTCTACCAGAGATCAAACTTGGTGAACAGACTTGGCAGGAAGTGCCCTTATCCACAGATCCATCTTTCCAGCTCAAAAGTTGGGCTGTATTAAAAGGCATTTGAACAGATTTAGGAATAGGCATTAGTAGAAAGAGAGATGCTCAGGGGGAAGAATACAATATATCCAAGAGTGTGGGTGTGGATTTTTAAAACCAAAGACACTGAGATACTATTTTATAGGGAAAACATATTTTTAGGGTCAGAGATGATAGATTTCTTCCCTAGTATACCAAGGCCCTGGGTCCCCACTACTACAAGGAAGCGTAAAAAGAAAGGAACGAGAAAAGTCTGGCTTCCATGCTGGTCTGTAAGCTCAGTGTGGTAAGACTCCCCTGAGTTCTTCATTGTAGTTTCTGCAACGGGATCTTGATAGCGAACGCACAAAAGAAGGAGCGGACGGATGTGTACACACACTTCACACACCAGGGTCCGTCTTTTGGTGTTAGGACATCGTGTACTCTACACGGTTGCTGAAGATGAATATAGAACTTACATCTTCTTCATCATGGAGCCTCCGTTTCTCTGTATTCCTCCAGTTCATAGTTTATACTCTGAAAGTCGAAGCATTGTTTTTAACTCGGACAGGTGAACTGAGCTCGCCTTTCTTTTTTTTTTTTTCCTTTCATTTTTCTTTATTAAGAAATGTTCTACTCACTCCACCTACCACCCACAGATCCCCCCTCCTCCCTCCTCTCACCCCCAGCCCTCTCTCCCAAGTCACCCGCACCCCCACATCTCCCAAATCAAGCTCTCCCATGGGGAGTCAGCAGAGGCCGGCACACTGAGCCTAGGCAAGTCCAAGCCCCTCCCCCACTGCACCAAGGCTGTGCAAGGTGTCACACCTCAGGCACCGGATTCCCAGAAACCTGCCCATGCATCAGGGACAGACCTCAATCCCCTTGCCTGGGTGCCCCCCAAACAGTTCAAGACAAACAACTGTCTTCCGTGTCCAGAGGGCCTAGTCCAGTCCCATGGGGGCTACACAACCATCAGTCCAGAGTTCATGGGCTTCCACTAGTGTGGCCGGTCATCTCCGCACGTCCTCCCATCGTGATCTCAACATCCCTCGCCTGCAGAATCCCTCCTCTCGCTCATCCATTGGATTCCCGGGAGCTCACCTTTCCATGACTTTGTCTTCCCCACAGCTCCTACAGAAGAATGGTCAGCTGTCTGCTGTCAATGGCGTGGCTGAACAAGGAGACGACCACGTCCAAGAGGGAAACCAGGACGGGCAGGAGGAAGAAGTCATTGTTGAAGACGGTAAGCCCTCCTTGCAGGCCAGGCTGGCTTTGGCAGGACACCACGAGCATACTTGCAGTCAACCATGAACTAGGTTGTCAGACTGTCTACAGAAAACACTGTCGTACTGTCTCAAGGTGGATGATGCCAACAATACAGTCAGCTGGTCTCAAAAGGAGATATTTAAACTGACCCTTTGGGTAGTGGTATTTGCTCCACCCATGACCTTGGGCTACGTGGGGGTGGGTCAAAGGGGGTGGTGCTTTCTGCAGTTGTATGTGACCTCTTATAAGGAGTTGGAGAAGGGTCACATGACGCTTCTCCCTGCTCCTGCTTTCGAGGTGGATTTGCCCCCAGTCAGATGAGAGGACGACTCGAGTGGCCCCTGTACTCAAGGGTTGACATCACGCTCTCTTTCTTCAATATTCTTACCTGGAATCTTAATGGGTTTTTTGTTTGTTTGTATTTGTTTAAATCATTGTCCCTTAGCCGTGCGTGATGTCAGATGGGAGTTCTCATTGGAAATACTAAAGTCATGTTTGCTTTAGAAGAGTGAGGACCCAACACCTCCCTGAACTAAAAATTAAAGTAACAATTCAGCGTCACTCTAGAGAAGAAGCCTGCGTCACTCACACAGATTTCCTGGCAGGTGCATGCCGCTCTTGTGCCTGAACTGTGATGTGCTTCATGACTTCCAGCTCTGGAGTGTGGCGGTGGGGAAGTGTCAATGGGCGGGTGGATCTTTCGCCCAAGTGTTGCTTCCGTGTTGGTTCATGGGGGAGGAGCATTGGGGTCATGATCCATTCATTTCAAGATAGAGTGGAGTCATTGAGCTACTCGGCAGGTAAAGGTGATTGATTGCCAATCTGAATTCAGTGCCCAGGACCCACATGATAGAAAGACTAAACTGACACCAGAAAATCGTCCTCCGGCCTACGCATGCGCGCGCGCACGCACGCACGCACGCGCGCACGCGCTCACATGCGAGGTATGCAAATAAATAAACATAATTTTTAAAAGATATATTCAGTGAGGGTTTGACATGTAGTAACTTGGCTCCGACGAGCAATATAAATAAGAGGCAGATGAAAGAGTTGGGCATCGCCTTGCCGGATAAGATTCTTTGAACACATGGAACACGTTTCTCCTCTCCTATGCCCCCACAGTGCTGCGTCAAGCCGGGAGCTGCTTTGAAGTTGGTGGGAACACTGATCTTTATATATTACCACAGACACCATATAAAGTTAGAAATGCACACACAGTCTCAGAGACGGAGTATTTCCCTGACCTAGTGTGAGAGTTTCAAATAATAATACCCACCAGACAGCTGGAGAGGACCCAAATCAAATTCCCAAGGCCAGGCCTTTGTCCTTTCCACGTTCATTTTCAATTAAACCAGATAGCGGCTGGTGCGTCTCTGTGGGTAAGGTTGTGTGTGTACAGGTGCATGTTTGTACATGTGGAGGCCAGAGGACACGCTCAGGAGCCAGCCGCCGTGTTTTCTCAGACAGGATCTCTCACTGGCCTGAAGCTTTTCAAATAGGCTTGCTTGGCTGGTTGACCAGTAGTCCCCAGGGATCTGCCTCTCTAGCAGAGATTACAAGTTTGTGCCACCGTGGCCTGGCTGTCTTAGTGGGTTCTGGGACTCCAACTCGGGAACTTTATGGTCTGTGCCACCCCCACAGCTGTCCGGTGACTTTTTAAAAACTCCACTGAAGTCATGTGGCTCAGGTGCTTCAGGGAAGTTTATCACCAAGACTAGGTTTTCTGCTTCTGATACTTCCCAACAGGGGACACGGGAAGGCAGTCAGTGGAGGATTAACCACAACAGAACCTAAGGGTAAGAAGAGGCTGCGAGAGATGAGGTGAGGCAGTTCAGGCGGGGCAGCTCTCTGAGATCAAGGGCAGCATAATCCAGAGAAGCTGGATTCCAGATATATCAGCATTCGGGACTAGGGCTGAACGAAGCCCAGTGTTCGGAGCACGTGTCTGTAGTGTGCAAGGCCCAGGTTTATGCACAGCAGTGTAAGAAGTGAGATGCTTATTAGCAGAACTGAGAGCAGTGAGCACCAACACTTGATGTGGCCACCTCCCACGTCACGTTAGGGTTAGAAGTCATGGCCTCGTGTATTGTAAGCAAGTGTTCCTGCCTGACTACCTAGCTGCATCAGCAGCAGCAGTAGTCATGACAATGTCGTGGGCTAGGCAATACTCCTGAGACTTGAACCAAGGTGATTAGAGTCCTGAACTGGCGATTACCCACTGCACTGTGCCCATGCAGGGCACATGTAGAAGCTGCCTAGAGAGTTTCCCATGAGCCTGATCTGCTGGCCACTGGCTGCATGTGGCCTAGGATAGCTGTGAATGTGACCCAGAACAAGATCACAAGCTTCCTGAAAACATCATGAGATGCTTTTTTTTTTGTATAATTTTTTTTTTTTTAGTAATATGATTTGATAGCATGTTTCTTGAGTGTGAACTTTGTAGACGACAAGATTGTGTTGTGGTGTCAAAACCGGACAGGCCTGAATGAAAGCCAAGACAGAAAAACTGGGACTAGATAGGAGAGAGCGAAAATCAGTGTGGCTTGGGAATATTTTGTGGACAGTTTGAGATCTCTGAAATAAGACAGAGAGAGGAGCTTCTTTTTCTAAGGGAGCTTCTTTTTTCAAAAAATTCAATTGTTTCCATTTCTTTACTGTGTGTGTGTATGTGAATGTTTGCTCATACACTCACTCATTTGTGAGTGTGTGGAGGTTTGAGTGGTTTTGTGGGGTTCTATCTGTCTGTCTGTCTGTCTATCCTGTGTGTGTGTGTGTGTGTGTGTGTGTGTGTGTACATGCCATGGTGCATGTGTGGAAATGTGTGTGTGTATATGCCATGGTGCATGTGTGGAAGTATGTATGACACAGTGCATGTGTGGAAGTCAGAGGACTGCCCACAGGAGTCAGTTCTCACCTTCTATTGTGTGAAATCCAGTAATCAAATTCAAGTTGTCAGGCTTGGCCGCTAGCACCTTGACTCATTGGTCAATATTGTAAGTTCCTAAGGGGGCTTCCTATGTGGCCTAGCTGTTCTGTGGGCTAGGCATGTGGGAGGGGTTCAGGCACATGTCCCATAAGATCTTGAGAGCTCGGTGTCTCTAATAGTGTGTGACACATTTCCTGGAGGCTTACTGCTTGCTGTCTTCCTTTCCTCCAGATGTGATCTCTCAGGACATTCCAGCCACATGGCTAAACACCAGCTTTCATAGAAACCCATTCTGTCCCCACCCATGTCTGTATTCCATGGCTTCCCTGAGCCGACCCAGGCTATGGACCGTGGCTGGCCTGGGAAGTTTGGGCACACACCAAATGTTGAGTGTCAGATACGGGAAGAAACAGACTCTGTCCTTCAGAAGACCCCGAAGAAAGCTCAACTTCTGGGAAAGGCTAACCTTCCCCAGAGAGGGCTGGGGAGGCCACAGTGAGAACTGCAGGCAGAGTTTTTCATCTGGACAGCCAGCTCCCCAGTAACCACACAGAGACTTAATATCAATTTTAAATGCTTGGCCGATAGCTCAGGCTTGTTACTAACTAACTCTTACAACTTAAATTAACCCATAGTTCTTTTCTATGCTCTGCCACATGGCAGTACCTTTTTCCAACAGGGCATATTCACCTCCTGCTTCTTCTGCATCTCCTCAGGCCCCCTTGACCCCACCTTTCTTCTTCCCAGTTTTCTCTCTGCCCTGAAAATCCTGCCTAGCTATTGGGCAGTCAGTTCTTTATTAACAATGAGAGCAATATATCTTTATGGTGTACAGAAGGATTATTAACTTCCCATTTCTATTGATACTGCTCTAACTAGTTGCTAAACAAAATGTTTAAAGAACTCCATACCCCATACAGGTAGCCCAGTGGTATCTCAGATCTGAGTATATTTGGATGTACCCTTCATAAGGCAGGAATTTCTGGGTGTTTCTGTGGTGCTGGCATGGAGCCCTGGGCTGTTCCACACCTGCTAGGTAGGTGCCCTACCTCGGGGTACACCCTGAGCTGTCTCTATTTCTTCTCTTGAGATTTGCCTTTTTGCAGAGTCTATGTAGCAAAAATACCATGTCTTCATCTTCCTGGTCACATGTGTGTGAGTTAAAAGAACAGGGGTGCTCCACCCATGTTTTCAGCCACTGTTTTCGGCCACTGTTCTGCACATAGGTCTTACACTGTTTGCACATCCAGAGCCGAGGGCATTTACACAGCAGCAGTGACAGTGGCATTTGTCCTCCGGTGCTTTGTAGTTGGCATCTGTCACGTTGAATGTATTAGCCAGAGGAGCCCCGCGCATGGCCTGTTCACCAGAGAGTGGTAAGGAGGCTGCAAACAGGGTAGTATTTCTGTTACACTTGCTGAGCCAGGAGCTCACCCATCCCCCACCCCTCCAGGGCATGGTGAAGGCAGAGGTCTCTGGAGAGTCTAGTCCTCATTTCACAGTAACCCACTTCTCTGCATCTCGACGTTATTCCTCAAGGACGGGCATAAGTGGAAGACTCATATTCAATCATCTAATGGCTGAATTTGCAGCATTGTGGAGAGTTCATTTTTATAATGGCGATTATTTATGTTGTCACTTGCTGTATTGAATTTGAGCTTCCCTATTCCTGGTGCTGAATGCCTGAGGGATATGGACAGACCAAAGGTGGCCATTGCCTAATTATCATCCGTTTGAGCCTGTTGCCTTACGGATAAGCCACACTAGAATTGAAAGTAATTCTTCCTTCTTTGGGGTGTGTAAGAACTTTATCTGGAGTGTATGCACACTAACACCTGCCCTTGGTCCCTGTAACAATGACCCTGCACTTGCTTTTCGGCTAAAGGCTGCTTTCCCTACTCAGAAGAACTATTTTATTATTTTTTTTTAATTCTTTTTCTATTTCAGCTTGTGATGTAATCTTGTTTCTATTTTTAGGAAGACCTGCCTGCCACCACCCCATTATTCTCCTTTCCGCCTCTGTTTTTGCTTGGTGCCAGTTGTTAACATCTGGCATCTGCTGCCTCTCTCACCTCCTCAGGGATGGGGAGGTGGTGAAGGAGACTTTATGTCAGCTTCTTTCCTGTGGTTAAATGTTGCAACCTGTTTTGCTTTATTTTTGTTAGTGTCTCCTTATCTAGCCTAGGATGACCTTAACCTCACAGTTATCCTGCCTCTGCCTGCCAGGCTTGGCGTTATAGGTGCATACACCATGCCTGCCAGTGTCGTGGCTTTGTGGGTCTGGGCCATGCTCCCTTTTGGTGCAGTAACAAAGCTAGAACTTTTTCGGAGCTCCCAGCTGGGCTTTCAGGTGCTTACCTAATGCGATTAAATCGTGACCAATCCACGGTTAAAGGAATTTATTAGGGGGTTAACTCACGACACAGGAAACTCACAATACAGGGAACAGGAATTAATTGTAGCAGGATCGTGGAAAGTGAGGCACGCTCCAATGCTGTTCTCCTGAGAGCTCTGCCCTGGTCCGAACATCCACGAAGAAGAAGGACCCGTGCCTACGTGTATCTCTAGTCTTTAGGATTCCCCCAGTGGCCATGCCCCAGGGGCAGACATCTAATAGCCACCTGCTACTTTGCTATGGGCGTGGCTTCAGGGCGTGGCACAAACAGCCACCCACTGCACTTACAGCTGGCTGGCATCTGATATTGCCTGGAAACTGGCAACACCATCCAGACTTGTCCATGAGTGAACAAGGATTCCTAGAAATGCTCTGGAGACAAAGGGAACACCTCCTCCTCCCAGTATGTGCTCTGGGTTTCCTATCCATTAACGTTGCATGGCATTTTTCTCAAGCTCTGTCCCACTGTGCTGGCGTTTTGAGAACTGTAGAGCGCTAACACAAAGTAAACCTTGAGTGAGCTCAAGTGAAAGTCCTTGGGTGTGCAATCCTGGAAACTCAGAGTCATTCCCTGCACCCTGCTGGTGTTGGAATAGCCCAGGCAATCCTCCTGTCTCAGCTCCCCAAGTGCTGCGGTTGTAGGTGCATGCCACTGTGTTCTGTTTCTTCATCCTCTTTCTAGATTACTTGATATTAGAGGAGCAGAACTCAGGTGAGGGTGCTTAATTACACACGCGCACCCACACACTCGCGGGCATACGTGACCTTCACCTGACTGCATCCCTTGATATCTGCGCATTCCTATCTGTGAAACGAGTGTGCTCATCTATCTCCGACGCCTGACTCAGATCACTATTACTCCTTTGGGCTGTAAACCACAGAGGATTAGCTAATGCAGACACCTGAGCATCCCTGGGCAGGTGCTTAAAATGTCATTATGCCTATTTAGAAAATGATTTCTTTTTTTTTTTTTTTTTTTTTTTTCTTAACCTGACATGAAAAGTTAGTTTCTGGATCTGCAGCTTTAATTTTAATTGGGATAAAAGGCTCCTGAAGGGGACATTTTATTGAATAATAATTTGCTTCAGAGTCATCTAGGCATGAAGAGCCAGGTTAACGGCTTTATAAATGAGGGTAGCCACAGGTGTCACGTGGCTCTCTGGTGTGTGTGTTCTGTTGAGCTCCTGGAAGATTGCGACTAAAAAGAAGAATGGATGGAAGAGATATGGACAAAAGCCATGGCTTCCCTGTCCACTGACTCCAGGGGTGTTACCTATAGGTTGCAGTTCTGCCCGCTGCCCTGTTTAGAGCTGTGCTTTTTGCGGGGATGATGGACGCACAGTGAGTGTGTTATCTGGCTTTCTGCCACTATGACGAGATCCCCAAGGAAGCTAGCCAACAAAGAGAGAAAATTCAATTTGGCTCACTGCTTTATAGGCTTTAGTCTAAGCCTCGGGGCATCCATTGCTTTGGGTTTCAGGTAGGTGTGCCAGATAGTCAGGTCCAGAGCACATGAAGAAATGAGCTGCTCATCTCATGCTCAAAAGCAAAATGAACAGGAAGGGGGTTGTCCCATAATCCATTTCAGGGGTATGCCCCAATAACTTAAGGCCCTCCCACTACAGCTCTACTCCTAAAAGCATGTACCACCCTCCAATAACACCATACTGGGGGGGGGGGTGTTCAGCATCCCAACCAGAGGAGTTAGGCAAAGAAAACATATTTTCTTGGTTTAAAATTCAGCCTCTAGGCCAGCAAGATGGCTCAGCAGGTAAAGGCAATTGCCACACAAGCCTGGTATCCTGAGTTCAAATCCCTGGAACTCACGTGAAGGGTGAAGGAGAGAACGGACACCACAAGTTGTTCTCTACGTGCATACCCACACATAAGCACAGCAGACACACAGATAATCAATAGATGACAACTTGAAGATTGTCTTCATTTGAGGCCAGCTTGGTTTACATTTACATTTAAGAGACAGGTTGTCGTTGAGTTCTAGGACAACCAGGTCTCTTAAAAAATTGTTTTTTTTTTTTACTCCAGTTTGTGCTTGTACTTATGAGTGTTTTCTTTCCTTTTCTTTTCTTTTTCTTTTTGGCTTTTCGAGACAGGGTTTCTCTGCGTAGCTTTGCGCCTTTCCTGGAGCTCACTTGGTTAGCCCAGGCTGGCCTCGAACTCACAGAGATCCTCCTGGCTCTGCCTGCCAAGTGCTGGGATTAAAGGCGTGTGCCACCACCGCCCGGCTGAGTATTTTCATATTGCTATTGTTGCTCAAAAGTCTGTGTAGAGAACTGCCAAGTAGTCCTTGGGCCTCTAGTGTTAACGATACATGCATTAGTTATTCAGGTGAAAATTTGATATATGATAGGTCTAATAAGTGTTATCTTTTTGCTGTTGTTTTTTTAAGATGGGGATCTCTGTAACTCTGGCTGGGCTAGAGTTCAAGAAATTTCCCTTCCTTGGCCACCCAAGTGATGAGATTAAAGACGTGCACGACAATGCATGGCTGCTTTAATATATCTTTAGATGTTTAAACGTGTGTGTGTGTGTGTGTGTGTGTGTGTGTGTGTGTGTGTGTGTCATACACACACCAGTCACTAGAATTGGTATTCTCTTTTACATAGATCCAGTGTGTGTGTGTGTGTGTGTGTGTGTGTGTGTGTGTGTGTGTGCTCATACACACACCAGTCACTAGAATTGGTATTCTCTTTCTACCATAAGAGTCCCAGAGATCAAACTCCGGTCACCAGGCTTGACAGCAAGTGGTTTTTTTGTTTTGTTTTGTTTTGTTTTTGACAGAGCCATCCTGCCTCCAGCGTTAATGAATCTTAACGTGGGTGTGTCGTGATTAGAAAGGTGCCAAACATGTGGCCATTACCTCACTGTATGAGTCTGCTGGGGCTGCTCTAGCAGAGCTGTAGATCAGATGACGTAGAGACAGACATTTATCATTCTCAGAGTCTGGTGAACAGGTTCCATGACTCCTGAGGCCTCGCCTTGGCTTTCAGGTGACTGCTTTCTGGCCAACCCACATGTCCTTCCTTCCTACATTCCTGGATGCTCTAAGTGTCCAAATTTCTTCTCATGAGGAGAACACCAGGTAGTTTGGGTGAGAGCCCACCCTAAGTGACCTCATTTTAAAACTGTTTATCCAGCTTTTTTATTTTTATGTTAAAGACTCTCAACCAGGGGCTGGAGAGATGGCTCAGCGGTTAAGAGCACTGGCTGCTCTTCCAGAGGACCTGGGTTCAATTTCCAGCAACCACATGGCAGCTCGATGCTGTCTATAACTCTGGTTCCAGGGGATTTGACACCCTCACACAGACATACATGCAGGCAAAACACCAACGCACACAAAATAAAAGTAAAGAAAAAAAAAAAAAAGACTCAGTTGGGCGGTGGTGGCGCACACCTTTAATCCTAGCTCTTGGGAGGCAGAGGCAGACAGATCTCTGTGAGTTTGAGGACATCCTGTTGTACAAGTGAGTTCCAGGACAGCCAGATATATAGAGAAACCCTGCCTTGGGGTGAAAAAGGCTCTCCCCATGTTTTCCCT